>NC_081413.1:53228644-53266325 GCF_030272615.1 Cryptomeria japonica | reverse complement strand
CTTATATCCCAAAATCTCATCCTCCATCTTATCCTACTCATCTCCTCATACACCACTCTCATATCCCTATCACCCATCATAAACGTCTCGGTCCTTTAATTCCTAATCAGGATGAACAAAGGCACATACCCATACATCCTATCCAACATTCTACCTTCATCATTCCATTCATATTCCCTCCACATCCTCCATCTTCTCACACTTATACCATTGCTAATAAAAGCAATTTTAATGCCAAATTGAAAATGCATAAAGCTAAACATCCACAAAAATCTCAAGATCGCCACGACCACTCAAAAAGACATGCTCAAAACAAAGAAAAATCCAATTAAAAGATGCAATAAATCCTAAAGGCCCAATGAAATGCATAAAATGACTTTGTGAAAAATGTGGAAATTAAGCTAAAATGCCTTTGATAAATGAAGATACTAACATGAAGATGATAAATTACAGTTGTTCCAAGTACATAAATTTTGAAACAAAATTTAGGAAAGAATCCACAATGTTAGATTATGTAGAAGTGGAGGTACTTATTTGAATATTTATGAAAAAAATTCATAAATTGATACAATCATTTGTACATCATGCATTTTTGAGTAAGTGGCAAGAAAAACAATTTTAGTTGTTAAAGATACTTTCCAGCCTAGAATTTTTATCAATAATCAACCTTGCATAAAATTATTTTTTTACCTAACAAAACGAGATTCAAACACATTAATACTATTCAAAGTAGGTTACTATCATGGTACATGTATGTTATTGACATGCATAATTGAATTTGAATGGTGTTGACAATACATATGAAGAACAAGTCATTAAAAATAATATAACTTTTATATTAGTGATGATAAAGAGAATGAAACAAGTTTTATAGAACATTGTTTCTAGAAGTTTTTTGAAGATTTGGCAAGTAGTGTGAAAAGTTGAATATCATTCTATGGTCAAATGGGTGTGTCATAATTCATATTAGCAAGGTCATTTTATGCACTATTTAGATATGATCGAGATGACAATATACCACATGTTTAGAGTTTCTTTGAGAGTGGACATGGAAAGGATGAACATGATGGTGCAGAAGCTTGCATCAAATGTGCTTTAACAAAACACCAAATGAATAATAAGGAAGTTGTAGGAATTGATACGTTCCAAATAGAGTATTTTGGAAGATACAAAGTATGTATTGTTTGCAAAAGTTGTGGCTTGTTTGTAATTTTTACTTAATATTTATTTTATTTCATATATATTGAATATAACAATGCATGGATGCAAGTGGGTAGATAAAAAAGATCTTTGCATGAGTACAAATAACCACACATGAACATTGTGCATTAGAGATTACTCTTGTTTTTGTTATGATTGTATTTTGGGAAGTTATGATAATTGCAACAACCAACATGGATATGCTAGGTGTTGCAAATATGAGTGTGTTGTCATTGATGTCAAACTTCTTGTCATTGATAATAACTTGGTTTTGGAGATTGATCAGTTGTGTTTTGGAGTAATGCAATAGAGGATTGGTTATAAGTTCATGTGGATGTGTAGAGATTGATCGTGGTTGCTTTAGATGGTATATACACTTGTCTTATGACTTTTTTGGAACTTTGGAGGTGTATTTTGTGGTCCACAATTGAAGTTAGCTAAAGGTGATTGTCGCGGTGAACAGTTTGTCAGACTGGGTATAATTTTATGGTCCACATTGTGGTGCATTTCTCCATCGTTGCTTGTGGTTGTAGTATGATGTTAGTGGATGAAAATGCTTTATATATCCTAGTTTGTATATTCTCAATTGATCTACAAGTCAAGTTGTGATGGTTTGAGTTTCGACTTGTATAGTGTCAATGTGATAGTTTGTGGGAATGCATTGCATTCGTCCACCTTCAGTTGTTTTGGTGGTGCAGATCAATGATTTAGCTATGTTGGTGTCATATGATGCTATGTTGTGAATTCACATGAGTTTTGGTAGTTTGCATCATATTTTTAAGTAAGTTTGGTTGGTGTGCTTTAACGATTCTATCTTGTGGAGTTGACCTATGCAGTTTTAGTCTATGCAGTAATGTGCAAAGTTGTAGGCATTGATCTGGGATGGATAGGAAGGTGTACCAACATGGTGTGATACTTCATATGTTTCATTTTTCTTTATGCATTTCTTTGTAGATAGTTTTTGGGTCGACTACTTATATCCTACATGTTACGTTTGATTATGTTGACCTAATTGATACATTTTCTTTGTGTAGATGATATATAAAGGAAGAGGTCTTCTAGAGGATGAGATGTAAGCATATGAATTGGATGAGAAGTTATATATGGTGTATGGCGTAAGTGCGAAGGTGTTCAAGTGCATATGAGCAATGATGAAGTCAGTTTTAGATGTTTGTAATTATGAATTGTAATCAACATTTTAGAGGATGCACTTCTACTCACTTAACAATTATTACTCTTTGCAAAGTTTGTAGTTCTTATTTTTTAAATTTTAATATATGCTAAAGATAATTTGGCTAAATTAAATATTGGAATTCAAGAAATTGGTTCTATTTTTTTAACATTGAACATTGTGATGCACGAGATGTTTTGTAGCCATAACAAAGGATGGAAAAATAGAAGGTGTTAGTTGTTATTTATTATGTTGCATGAGGATGAAGTAAACAAAACCAAAAACAAGTGGTTGGGCATAAGAAGTTGAGTCCTAATTAAGGGAAACTTTTGGCCTTTAAGAAAAAAACTGATAGAAATGGGTTCTAATTTTGTATATACTGGGTACCCGTTAAGCTTCGAGATCCCAAGGCTAAAATTGAAATGGGTACCCATTTTCCTTCAGGATCCTAATAAAAATGGGTAGCTATTATTTTTAAAATGAGTACCCATTATGTAAAAAATGGACCATACTATTGCTGGAAACTATTTTAAAAAACCATACACTCATTTTCGACAAAGCATACAACATGGATAGTGACAAAGAGTAATGGGTACCCATTTTTTTGCCACCTCCTCCTACCAACTTCATTAGTTGGCTACACATCCAGATATGCTTCAACACCATTTTTAGTATTTTTTTTCCTTCAAATGAATTTAGGTTTAGATATTAGGATTTTTATTTATACTTTTTGCTTCAAATGAATTTAAGATTTTTAGTTATATTTTAACTAAATATAACTAGATGATCACCTTACAAGCTTTCATTTTACAATAGGGGTAATGTAATTGAATGATCACCTTATAAGTCTTCATTTTGAGCCTATGTTTTAAGAGACCTTTTATCTCATATTTATAATGAAACTTCTTGGCCGAACATTGTTTTATGACCAAAAATCAAGGTCTCCTTGAAATAATTTTTATTAAAACTATTTTGATCATTATTTCTATTAAAGTTTATATCCATAATCAAAGTGCCTACATTGTGACATTAGCAACAAGCATGGAAGTAGTTAGAGTTAACTTGATAGATTGGAGTAAATATAGTGGTACTTCCAAGAATTAAAAATTAATAGATATAGATTATATAACTATCCATTATTAAACACTCAGCAGATTCAAAAATTAAAAAAAACAAATAACTAAAAGAACTACCAAATTGTAGAGTTCTCAATTGATCATGTAGATAATCTTGTATTACACTAATTCATAATTATGTGTGCATCTTTAAATTTTACTATCTTTAAATTTCAATTTCTCTCTACCAAACACATGCACCAACTCCATCACATTCTCCTTTACCATGTCCAACTTAAAAAAAAAACCACATATGTTGGATATTATTTTCCTTGTGAGCCCTACTTAGCCAATAAAACATTTGAGCATATTTTAATTTACCTATATAAATATCTAACCATATGAGATGTTCTTTCACTTGGATTTCTCCATTTTTAAATTTTTTATAAAATATATTGAAACAATATTGAACAAACTTTGATGAGTGTAACCGATTATCACTCAAATAGAAATGGTACTCCCTCAAAAAATTTCTATCATCCTCTATACTATATTTTGCATATATGTATACAATATATGAATAAATATGACCACTTGCACTAAATTAGAATATTAATATTGAATCTCCTCTTGTGGAGAAAGAGTATATTTTTTCGCAAAGTCAATCTCTAATAGTATAGTTCCTACTAGAAATGTGTTTTGAACAAATATGGCCACTTGCACTAAATTATAATATTGATATCGAATATCTTCTTGTGGAGAAAGAATATATTTTTTCGCAAAGTCAACCATTAATAGTTCCAACTAGAAATGTATTTTTACATGTTTGAAATTGTTTATGAAGCCACCAAACATATTAGGAATGTTTCATATTTTTGGGTATAATTTTACCCTTAAATTTTGTGATGAATGCATGTACACTATTTTTTTTTAATCACAATGCTTTCCATTTTTGAATCTTTTCGCATCCACTAATTGTTGTTCAAAATCATGTGAAATACTTTCATGCACACATTTTCCTAACAATGAAAGGTTGTCACATCTATTGTATTATCAAAAAATACATATATTTAAATAAAATAGCTTCTCATTAGATGTTTCAAAAAACAAACCTACTTGTAATAGAGGGAAAATGGGTATTCAATAGTCTAACATACAAACAAGGAATCAAGTTGAATCCCATTACATTACATTGGAGAATAATCAAATTAGGCCTCAACTTGAAAACCTATTGGTGAGAGTTGGGCACTATGTTGTTTGATTTTTCTCCTTAGTTGAATGGATTTGAATTGAATTGGATAAGTTGAATGTAAAGAACTAGGGCTATAAGGTGCAAAATTGGCAATGAAGAACAAAGACTAGCAAATGTAGATATGAAAATGGACTAACATGTACAAAACTAGAAAGGAGATGTGAAGAGGAACCTGTCACAAAAATCTGAGCTAAAACTGGGTGGACACTAGTGCAAGGCATCTCTGTCCAATTGATGAATCACTAAGCACTGAGACTAGATCTAGGACATTAATTCTTTGAACTTGCTTACCAAATTCGAGCCTAAACTGGGAGGATGAAAACACTAGTTGCCCTAGTGCTAGTGGACAGTAACATTAATTAGCCTTATCCAAATGATTTATGATGGAATTTGGAGAGGTTCTTTGTCTCTGGGTCCTGAGTAATTTTCTATCTTTTGCCTCTGTCAAAAACCTATAGCTTAACCTGGATATGTATATAAGAGGAGATAAATGGTGTTTGGGGTTGTATAGGGGTTCGCCTTAGTCAAACCCTTGGTTGGGACTCAACCCTACAACAATGTTGAATAGGAAATAGAATTATGAATTGAAGTGCTTGGGATGGTTGATTTTATTACGGACATGAAAGAGACAATGGATTATGGATAGATAATGGCATGATCAAATGTAATCCTAAATGGAGGAGAAGAAAAGTCACTGCACATGGTGTTTGTTGCCAGGTTTTCACCATGGTATTTGCCCAAGGTGTCACCGAAGTGGGTTTTGTTGTAGGATGAATTATTTATCTACTTTGTTTCATCATCTTTTTTTGTCTTTTTATTTTTATTTTTTTGGATTATTTGCAATAGCTAGTGGTGCAGTCACCGATGTGGAGTGACCTCGAGGAGATCAGTCCAAACCGGTCAATAAGAGTAAACACAACAGAATCACACTGATATGATGGATGCAATGCATAATAGATAGTTTTATTACATGAAAGTTAATTACATCCAACCGAGTTACAACACATCGACACACAGGCCTGGTAGAATAGGTCACATCGAGACCTTGAATCGAAAGATCTATCTTCTAGGCATAGTCTAAGTATCTGATACTTCTTGATTCTCTGATTGATTACAATCTAAAGCATGATTACAAATATATATATATCGATCCAAAGGATCCTGTTGGCCCAAAAGGATAAAAAATCCGAAGAGCAAGACCTAATGTGTAAAATGAATAAGGTTGGCCTCCACCAAGAGATTCCTCCAGAAAATCCAAAGGATGAAACATAGAAGGTCGGCCACACACCAAGAAACATCGAGATCGACATCCAAGGCTCCACAAGCTTCAGAATGGGTTCCGGTAGATCACTAGAATAGGTCTCAGGCAATCGGTAACAAAGGAACAATCAAGGAAACCAATAGCAATATCTTGTCGGAAAGTGATCAAAATGAGACACGGTTAGAAAGAAAGCAGGATGATCAAGTCTTCAAGTAGAATCCAACTACATAGGAACTAGTGAGCGAAAATCGGGACACATAGAAAGGAAAACTGAACTGGGGATGCAAGATTGTTGTGAACCGGGGATGCTTCTGCATCAGACATCCGAGGTTAATAAAAAGTGAGCCTCTCACTTTGTCGGGGTTAGAGGAAAACCAAGGCGGTCTACCTCTACCTGAGAAATCCAAGATGAATCTTCCACTAGTCTGTTCTTCCACTTCACAAGATATTCTTTGTATTGACTACTTTGGGTACTACGCCCAGTCCTACTGTCCAAAATCTCTTCCATCTGATCTGGTTCCTTCTGGGGCAATTGTTTCTCCAAGTTTGCAATACTGTCCTCACTGAATTCTGGTTCATGTTACTAATGAAGATCTGTAATGTTAAATATAGGTGAAATACTTAGACTATCTGGTAGCTCTACATCATATGCATTTCTAGAACCGAACTTTCTCAAGATCTTATAGGGTCCAAACTTCTTCATCTACAACTTATTATAAGATCCAATCGGGAATCTCTCTTTTCTCAAATAGACCATCACTTCATTGCCAACTTCAAATTCCTTATGTCTCCTTTTCTCATCTGCCTTCTCCTTGTATTTTCTATTCATGTCTTCCAAATTTTGTTTAACCTGAATATGCAATGCTGTCATGTGATCTGCAAATTATTCTGCTTCTGAACTCTTCCGATCTTCACTGCTAATGTCTCTCAATTCTGTTATTCTTTTAGGATGCACTCCGGTAACAATCCCAAAAAGCATTTTTCCGGTATTTCTATTCACTGATTGTTATAGGCAAACTCTGCTTGTGCAAGGATAAAATCCCAACTTCCGGTTTTATCTCCCACTAAACATCTCAACAAGTTTCCCAAACTTTGGTTAACTACTTATGTATGTCCATCAGTCTGTGGATGAAAAGTAGAACTTAACTTCAAATCTATCTTCCATCTTCTTCCAAAGTGTTATCCAAAAATAGCCAACAAACTTAGTGTCTCTATCTGAAACTATGCTCTTAGGTAACCCATGCAATCTTACCACTTCCTTGAAAAATAGGTTTTCTATATGCAATACACCTGATGTCTTCTTACAAGGTATGAAATGAGCCATTTTTGAAAATCTATCTACTACCACAAATATAGAATCATTCCCTCTCGGTGTCTTAGGTAAGACAAGTACAAAATCCATACTTATATCCTCCCAAGGTCTTACCGGTACTGTCAAAGGTTTATACAATCCCACATTCTGACTACTACCTTTTACAACTTGACAAACTCTACAACTTTGCACATATCTCTTAACATCCTTATGAATCTGGGGCCAAAAGTACTGCTCACTTACCAATGCAACAATTTTATCAATGCCAAAATGTCCACCTAAACCTCCACTATGCTTCTCTTTTATCAGGTTTTCTGTCATGGAACTTTTAGGTATGCACAACTGAACTCCCTTAAATAACATCCCATCCTGAATGAAGTAATCCAACCATTTGCTCCTATCAACCATAACCGGTTCTCTATATGCTTTCCAAGGTTCTGCAAAATCTGAGTCTTTGTCATACAAGGTCTTCAAATCTTCCAAACCTAATACTGTCACTCTCATCTTTGTGAGCAAATTCCTTCTCCTACTCAATGCATCAACAACTTTGTTAGATTTCCCACTTCTATATTTCAACACAAAGGTGTAACTCTGCAAGAACTCTACCCATCTCACATGTCTCTGATTCAACTTGCTCTCTCTGGTTGTTCAAATATTGCAAGGCTTGATGATCTGTATACAACACAAACTCCTTAGGCAACAAGTAATGTCTCCATTTCTTCAAGGCTTGAATTACGACATAAAGTTTCTGATCATATACTGAATATCTCTTTCGGGCATCATTCAATTTCTCACTAAAATATGCTATTGCTCTCCCTTCTTGACTCAAAAATTCTCCTATTGTTGTTCCACTTGCATCACAATCCACTTGAAATACCTTATTGAAATCAGATAAAGCCAACACAGGCTGCTCAGTCACTTTTTGTTTCAACAACTCAAAACTTTGATTTTCTCTGGTGGTCCACTTGAATTCCTTCTGATCTCCCTTCATGGTCTCAGTCATAGGGTTACAAACTGTACTGAAATTTTTGATAAACTTCCGGTAAAAACTAGCCAATCCATGAAATGATCTTACCTCTCCAATGTTTTCTGGTGTAGGCCACTCAACAATGGCTTTCACTTTCCCAGGGTCCATCTTCAAACCATCCTCAGATATCACAAAGCCCAAATAGACTAGCTCATCCTTCATGAAAGTGCATTTCTTGATATTGATTAGTAACTTTTCTTCTCTCAATCTCTGCAAAACTTGTCTTAACTGCAACAAATGCTCCTCTTTTGTTTTACTAAAAATCAAAATGTCATCCAAGTACACAATAACAAACTTACCCAATAATTTCTTCAAAACCTCATTCATTAGCCTCATGAAAGTACTTGGTGCATTAGTCAATCCAAAAGGCATCACCAACCATTCATATAATGCTTCATTTGTCTTAAATGTTGTCTTCCATTCATCACCTTCTCTGATCCTGATCTGATGATATCCACTCTTCAAATTTATTTTTTTAAAGTATTTTGCTCCACTCAAACAGTCCATTATGTCATCCATCCTAGGCAAGGGAAACCGATATTTCATTATGATCTTGTTTATTGCTCTTGAATCGATACACATCCTCCATTCTCCATTATTCATAGGTGCTAATACTACTAGTACTACATAAGGGCTGAAACTTTACTTGATCAAACCTTTCTTCAATAGCTCATGCACTTGTCTATTCAGTTCTTCATTCTTAGCCGGTGTTAACTAGTGTGCAGCTTTGTTAGGCAAACTAGCTTCGGGAACTAAGTCCATACAATGACTAATACTTCTAAAAGGTGGCAATCCATCAGGTATATTATCTGAAATGATGTCCCCATACTCTGTCTGCAAATCTCTTATTTCTGCCGGGTATTCTCCTTCTGGTTTCGATCTCTTAGTTTTCTTAGGAATCAAGACAAAACACACATTCTCATGTCTCAGTCCATCCATAATTTTCCTTCCATCTACTAGATAGATTCTGGTATTTGTACAAACTTCATTCTTCAAAGGTTCCTCCAAAGGCAACAAGGTTTGCTTCATCCCATTGGCCACACTAGTGCATGTATTCTTCCTCCCATCATGTATTGCCTATTTATCAAACTGCCAAGGTCTTCCCAACAAAATTCCCAATTTTTAATTTTACTAAACACTATTCACTCACTAATAACTTATGTTCATCCTAAATCCATGCTATCTGGTAAGGCTTAGGATGTTTCAATCTCTCCAATTTCAACTCATTCGACATCTCTTCTAAAACAAGATTATCTGAACTACTGCTATCAATAACAAATTTATAACACTTACTGGATACCTTACATCTGGCCTTGAACAGGTTCTTCCTCTGCAAGGGTTCTTTATCTCCTCTGGTATGACACAAAGCTCTCCTTACCATCAACAGTTCTCCATCTTCCGATTTATTGTTTGATCTAGTGGGGTTCTCCTCCACCAATTCCGCTCTTCCAGTAGCCTCTGACTTCTTAATTTTCAAATGTACGGTGTCCTTCTCCTCCACATTTAAAACAAGTTCCTCTGAATGTCCTTTTGTCTTGTCTTCCAAAGTTCTCATTCCAGTAACCATCCGATTCTCACCTCCGGTAGAAATTTCTATCATCCTCCCGGTATGAATTACCTTCCTTGCTCACTTCCTTGTCCTTGTTTTGATCTGCAATAGTTCCTCTTCCTCCGATAAACCTTCTAGCTCTACCTCTTTGTTTTTGCTCATGCCTCTTATTCAACTTCTCTTCAACTTTTATTGCATATTGGTAAGCCTCTTCAACACTCTCTAATTTGATCATACTGAGTTCATCTTGTATATACATCCGCAATCCGTTCAAATATCTCACAATTTGTTCAATTTCATCATCAACATGTTCGGATCTGATGTTCAAATTGTAAAATGCTTCGATGTACTCCTTCACGCTAGATTCCTTCTGTCTCAGATTCTGCAACTTTCAGAACAAATCTAATTGATAATTTTCCAAGACAAACTTTGATTATAACTTAGCAATCATCCTATCCCATGTCTTAATCTTTTCTTTACCTCTTCTTTGGCTATCAACTTGCAAGTGCTCCCACCAAAGAGATGCATGACCCTTCAACAAGGTACATGCATACTTCACCTTCCTCTCTTCTGCAGTGTTTTCAAAATCAAAATAATTCTCCATCTTCGAGATCCAATCCATCAATTCATCTGAATCTAACTTCCCATCATATTTCGGTGGGGTAAAATGAGGTTTAGTGTTTGCCCTACTCAAAACCCTTAAAAACCTTTCCTCCTCTTGATCAACTACCGGTAGGTTCACTTGTTCTATCAAGGATTCTTCTCCTTCATCTTCGCTCACATCCTCAACATGTCGGCCTCTTCTCTGGGCTATCTCCACGACTTCTAATCGAGGTGTTATTCCTCACAACATCTCCATTACAGTAGGGTCGGCATTCCCACGCGCTCCACCATTCCTAGTTCCTCTTCACACCATTGATCCACGCTAGTCCTCTGCAATTGCAGATCAAATCCGCAATCCGCCACCCTACAACAAAATTCAAAACACACAACCTCCAGAACGAAACTTCACTCTGATACCACTTGGTGTAGTCATTGGTGTGGGGGGACCTTGAGGAGATCAGTCCAAACCGGTCAGAAAGAGTAAACACAATGAAATCACACAGATATGATGGAGGCAATGCATAACATATAGTTTTATTGCATGAAAGTTAATTACATCTAATCGGTAACAAACGGGTTACAACATATCGACACACATGCTTGGTAGAATAGGTCACACTAGGACCTTGAATCGAAAGATCTATCTTCTAGGCACAATCTAACTATCTGATACTTCTTGATTCTTGGATTGATTACATTCTAAAGTATGATTACAAATATATATATTGATCCAAAGGATCCTGTTGGCCCAAAAGGATCAAAAACCCGAAGAGAGACGTAATGTGCAAAATGAATAAGGTTGGCCTCTGCCAAGAGATTCCTTCGGAAATTCCAAAGGATGAAACATAGAATGTTGGCCACATGCCAAGAAACATCGAGATCAATGTCCAAGGCTCCACAAGCTTCAGAATGGGTTCTGGTAGATCACTAGAATAGGTCTCAAACAACCGGTAACAAAGGAACAATCAAGGAAACCGATAGCGATATCTTGCCGAAAAGTGATCCAAATGAGACGCGGTTAAAAAGAAAGCAGGATGATCAAGTCTTCAAGTGGAATCCAAATCCATAGGAACCGGCGAGCCAAAACTGGGACACACAAAAAGGACAACTGAAACTGCAAACAAAAAAAAAAACAAAAAAGAAAATGTTTTTGGTTGATGCAAGATTGCTATGAACCGGGGATGCTCCTGCATCAGCTAGGATCTTCTGAAGGGCTAGATGTGGAAATTGCAAATGTGTTGTTGATAGAATCTTTCAATGGTTCACCTTTTAGTAGGTAATTAATATGTATTGGAGCCATATGTTATTGTAATGACATAGGGTCCCAACTAGTTAGGTTCAAACTTTCCCTTCTTCTCTTTCTCTTGTTGATTTTTTGGATTTTATTTAAGGACAAGGTAGCCAAATTGAAATACACATGGCCAGACTGTGATTATAACTTTGGCACATGCATTGTTGATATTCTTAGAGACGATTAAAAGCATTTTTCTAACATTCATCTAATAGTTCCAAGTCTTGAAGTTAGGAGCTTAATATTCCTCATCGTCAATGAGATTGTGCAAGGAGACCCATATTGAGTCAAATGTGCCAATTGTGGCCAGTTTTATTGACCATCTTTTAAAGAAAATTTAAGATGGTTTTGTTAGAGGCCCCAACTTGATTGTTACCTTCACGTCACCTTGGGGGTAGTATGGAGTGGAAAAGGAATGTTGGATATGGAATTTATCACAAAGCTCACAAACTTCTTGATTTTTGAAAGGACATCCATTGTCTATAATGATGGATATAAGGACATTGTACCAAGAAATAATGTAATTGAGGATAAATGTGGCTATTTGTTTATCGGTGACATGTGTGAGAGGAACAACTTCAATCCACTTCATGAAGTACTTAGGGGTAGTGATGATGAACTTGTGGCCATTAGATGACAAATGATGGATCTTACCCACAAGGTAGAGTCCCCAATGACAAAGGAGCCATGGTGTGGTGATTGATTGTAACTCTTGTACAAGTGCATGTATCAAGTCTCCATGCATCTAACACTGTTTACATTTATTTACAAAGCAATAAGCATATTTCTCCATAGTAGGCTAGTAATATCTAGTCCTCATAAGTTTCTTAACCAGGGTTAGGCCACTAGTGTGAGCCCCACATATACCCTCACGTACCTTCCGTACGATAATTTGTACTTCCTCATGCTCTGGACATCTAAGAAGAGTACCATATAGACCTATTCAATATATGGTATTGGCAATGATGAGGTATCAAGAAGCTTATCAAATGAATGTGTGACATTTTTTTTTGTAAATGTTGGGTATAAAGGTATTGTTGTGAGTGTAGGTGTAGATGTCACCATACCAAGGGGAATCAGGACCAATTTTTTGACATATTTTGACAGAAGGACCTCATAGGTAGGGATCAAGAGATGTTGCACCAAGAACTTACAATATGTATCTCATTGTGTGGCATATCTAAGAGATATGTGATAGTAGCCATAGAATCAATAGCTTTATTATTAATCATTAGGATTAAAGTGATCAAGGTGACAATTTTTTTGAAATCAACCATGTGTTTGTTAGGCATTAATTTCTCATCCTTTGTCTAATAAACATCATTCACTTGTCGAATGATCAATTAAAAATCACCATATATGTGTATCTCTTGTATCTTCCATTGAACAACCATCCTAAGACTTGTGATAAGTTCCTCATACTCAACAATGTTGTTTGTGCAAGGGAATGCCAATCTATATGACTTAGGAATGAATCCCCTTGTGGAATAACAAATAAGACACCAACACTGGCTCCAGGTTGTGTAAATGAACCATCAAAGTATAGTTTCCACAACTGTGTAGTTGTGATTGAAAATATTGACTCATTTGGAAAAATCTGAAATCAATGGGTGATCATCAACCATAAGTGCATCCACAAGTTGATATGATATAGCTTGTCCTTTGATAAATTTTATTTCAACATACTTAATGTTAAACTCACTAAGGATCATAACCCATTTTGCTACTCATCTAATGAGAGTTGCTTTGTTAAGTAAGCACTTTAGAGGGTCAATCTTAGATATGAGATTTTTTTGGTGTCTAAGCATATATAGTTGCAGGTTTTGTGAAGAAAATACCATGGAAAGACATGCACGATCGATGGGAGTGTAATTGAGATCATACTCTACTAAAGTGTAATTGAGATCATACTCTACTAAAGTGTAATTGATGTAGTAGATAGTTCTCTCTTTTCTCTCATAGTCATCTTGTGCAAGTAATGTCCCTAAAGCTATAGTTGTTGTTAATATGTATAGGAGAAATGGTTTTCCCTCGATAGGTGGCATGAGAACAAGAGGGGGCGTGAGATAATCCTTTAGTAACTGGAAGGATTGTTGTCACTTATCATCCAATTTTAAAGTGGCATTCTTATGTAGCAAGTGTGTAAAGAGATGACATTTGTCAGCTAGTTGTGCTATGAATTTGCAAATGGATTGTAACTTTCCTTGTAAAATTTGTAGATGATTGATGTTTTAGGAGAAGGCATTTTCAATATAGCTTTGACTTTTGTTGGGTCAATCTCGATACTGTTTTGTGAAACAATGTATCTCAAGAGTTTCCTTGAAGTTACTTTAAACACACATTTCTTAGAATTTAAAAAGATTTTACACTTTTCAAGCCTTGTGAAATTTATTTCAAGGATATTCAAATGGTCTTCCCTTATTAGTGATTTTCTAAGAGATCATTGACATATTCTTCCATTAAATTATGCATCATGTCATGAAAGATCATGGTAATTGCTCTTTAATATGTAGCTCTTGCATTCTTAAGACCAAAAGGCATGACATTTCAACATTAGCTTCCCCAAGGACATGTGAAAGTTTATTTGTGTTGGTCCTTAGGTGCAATCTTAATTTTATTATATCTGGAAAATCTAGATCCATGAATGATAACATTGCGCATCTAGCTATAATATCAATAACAAAGTCTATATTAGGTAAAGGAAACTCATCCTTAGGACAAGCTTTGTTCAATCCTCCACAATATGTACATACATTGATACTTCCATTTGGTTTCATCACTAGTAAAATATTGGAAACCCATTTGACATAGGCAATAGATCTAATAAAATCGACATCCAATAATTTTATGAAGCTTAGCTTTAACCAGTAGTGTTATTTGCAGATTTAGTTTTCTAGCTTTTGTTTACTAGTTTTGCACCTGGTGCTACTATCAAATGATGCACGAAAAGATTAAGATCTAGCCTAGGCATGTTGGCATATGACCATGCAAAGTTGATATGGAATTCGTAGAAGAATTTGACGAAATTGGGACATTCTTCTTTTGTTAATGATACTATTAGGTGAATGATGCGAGTGTAGATACTTAAAATTATCCTACACCTGCAAATGTCAATGTCGCTACTTATCTTCATTCTTAATTAAATAATTTTAATTATTTAATTAATCTGAGATTATTCTTCTAAATCAATATTCTCCTTTCGTTTCAAATTAATTGTTCAAATTTTCCTTTTAATGATTTAATTAATTGATCATTTTCCCTCTAAATTAATTAAATAATCTTATTATTAAATTAATCTTGATTTTCCACTTTAATTAAATAATCTTTTGTTGGCATTCTACACTCTAATGAGAATATGGTTGATGTTGTCATTGATGGCAACCAACCGGTACCAGGTTTCTACATGCACCGACAGACACCGACACCAATAAACACTTTCACGGCATCCAGATTACATCGACAATAAAGTATACCGACACCCAGACCGACATGTGACAAGTTTTGTTTATGCAAATTGTATTGTAAATATAATTATTTTTTGTAAAGACGACTTGGTATATTGTAAAGACTCATATATGTATGAGATCTTATAGGTCATTTTGATGTGGTAGATATGGTTGAAATAGGAAATTATTGTATAAGGTGATATAGCAGACATCAAAGATTTTGGTTAATGACTGAGCTTAAACCAATACTGAACTAGACATTAGAGATGCTATTTTGAGAAGTACATTGTATTGGACTTAATTATCCATATTGTAGTCAGTGAGACTCTTCATTGAGCAGTGTGCTCTAGGCTGTTGGCCTCCCTGCATGTGCAGGCCCCTATTGTAAGTAATATTTATTCATATTAGCCAGTGAGTAAATATTGTGGGTCACAAACCCCACCGAGGTTTTTCCCACACTGGGTTTCCTTGTTAAAATATCTTGTGTTATGGTGTGCACTTATGCTGTCTTTGCTATTTCTGTTTACTACATTATTTCTTATTTACCGGTACATTGATTTGAGTTGCAAAGTTATAAATAAGTTTAAAAATTCAACTAACCAGTTAGACACTGATTCACCCCCCCTCTCAGTGTCTTTGGGACTATCATTGCATCTAACAATTGGTATCAGAGCAGTGTCCTCTATTTGCAAAAGCCTAACAACTTGAGGAAGATTATAAAATTGGTACAGATGGAAAATTTGAGAAAACAGTTGGAAGGAGCTCTTGAAGATTTTGATGTAGAAAAATTGAAGAATATCAAACTTATAGATGATCCGAGGACTGCTAGGGAATTCATTAAAGGACTTCAGGAGAACCTGGATATAGTACAAAACAAGAGGAAGGAACTTTATGAGAAAATGCAGAATGATGACGATGAAAAGGAAACTCTTAGAGACATTACAAATAAGTTGAGGCAAGAGAACAGTAATATGAGGAATGAAATGCAAGATATGACTATGAGACTATGTAAGGATATTGAAGATAGGAAGAAGAATGAAGAAGACTTGACCAGGAGACTTAATGATGTAGTAAATGAAAATCTGAGACTTTGTCATGAGAATGATATGCTAAAGACAGATCTGATTCACATGCAACATGATAAAGATGAGCTTGTGAGACAAGTTGGCATTCTAGAAAATGAGTTGATCACTACAAATGAACACAAAGACAAATTCAAGAAAAGTTCAGAAAGACTTGATGACATGTTGAAAAGACAAAAACCTGTTGGAGATACAATTGGACTTGGATTTGAAGTTGGAGAAAGTTCCGGTACTGCAAACAATCAAGATCTAGAAACAAACCGGTAAGAGAACCTAATGCTTATAAATTTAATGGGAAATGTTTCAATTGCAACAAATATGGTCATAGAGCAAATCAGTGTAGATTCAGAAATAATAAGAATACAAACTTACCCACTGGCCAATGTTCCAAATGCAATAAAATTGGTCATAATTCAGAAAATTGCAGAATGAATGTGAAATGCTATGTTTGTGGTAGATTTGGACATTTATCTAATCAATGCAGAACACAAACCAGTCAAGTATATGGAAAAGCTATTCAGAGGAACAATGTGACTTGTTATGCATGTAACAAGATTGGGCATGTTGCAAAATTTTGTAGAAACAAGACTTCATCGACAAACAATAAAGGATCTAATGAAAAAGGAAAAGAAAAGGTAAGCGAAATAAAGCAAGAATTTTCAAAATAATGGATTAAGAAGAGAGATCAGAGAGTTGATGAATCTATCTCTGCACCGGTAGAACAGAGTAACCCTCCAGCGATAGGAGATTCTTCATCTAACTAAGGAATAATCCTTAGGGGGTATTGTAGCAAGTTGAAAATTATACATTCTACCCCCGGTTGATGGTAAGAAGATACATTTCTTCTTTACCGGCAGATGTGTTAAGTTTTCCCTTAACCGACAAAAATTTAATGCAGTTGTTGGAGAGATTTTTGGTTATAAAGCATCAACAAACCCTCATTTCGACTCACAAAGCATTCAAACATTCAGAGAGCGCGAAATTGAGCAAGGGCATTCTAAGGCGAAGCAACGAAGTGACTTTCAGGCATTCAAATTTCAAGTAAGAGGTATTTATCTTTTGAAATGACATCTTCATCTTCTATTCCTGAGTTTATTTTGAACCCTACTGTGGTAGAGAACATCAAGCGCCCTAGACCTATATTCAAGATTATCCCTGAAATTGCTAAACATGATGATTCTATCAGAGCTTTTTCAAAATTTTTGAAGGGTGTCGCTTTTGCTGAAGACCCGAGAATCTATATCCACTGCAACATAGAAGACCTAGGGTCTGAGGACTTGAAGAAAATGTTTAATGATGTTATCACTGATGAGAAAGGTCTGATCAAACCTAAATATAAGATTGTTAAAGACTTAGGCTTTGTTGAAATTCTAAGCATTCCTGAATTTCTGAAGGAAGTAGTCCATCTTGTATTAAGCAGAGTCCATGGAGAATTCATATGGTTAGAGTCAGTTTGCAAGATAACCAAGGAAGCAATTAAGGCAGTTACTGGTTTACCCTAAACCGGTAGTAGGCCTGACAAAACCAAGAAAATACCTAACAAAGGAGCTATGGAGTTAACCGGAGCAACATCTGATAGCAGATCTCTTAGAGTCAATGATATTACTGATGCAAATGTTAGATATGTGAGTATGGTACTTGGCTATAGAGCAACACATGCAAACCGATTGAATTCGGTTTCTAGCCTTTGTATTCATGGTGCATATGAGATGGTAAATAACAACACTAAAATTGATGTTTGTGAATGGCTTAAGGATGAATTGATTGATAGCTTGAAGAAGATTAAAGGTGACAAGAAGGGGACTTTTTGCTTTGGCAACTTACTTGTCTGTCTAATGCTTTCCTTCACCAAAGCGATACCCGGTATTGGTCGTAAGGATTTTGGATATGACATCCTGGTAGGAAAACAAATTCTGGAAGCTTTCACTGGTATGGGCACCGACTGTGACAAAATCATAACAAATTACTTCAAAACATTTCAAACTAAAATGAAGGCAAGAGAGAGGTTACCACAGAGCATAGTTGATAAGTATGACAAACAAATATGCTTTGTTATTAAACACGATGAGACATTGATGGAAGAAGTTAGCCCTAGAACTATTTGGGTTATTGAGATGGGTTATGAAGTTGATCTAAATGTTCTTGAGGCATATGAAAAAACACTTCTTGATGCACCTATGGAACCATTTGAGAAATTATTTGGTAGTGCTGAAACCATTGAGAGTGCTATCTCAATGCAGAAGAGGAGAAAAAGAAGAGAAAAGTTTATTAGAGATGCATCCAAGATGGCAAGTGAATTCAAGGAAAATGTAATGAATATGAGTGGTATATCAGCCAGTGAACTTGAAGGACTGAAACTGGAAGCACATGTTTCACCGGTTGTCACTTCTTCTGATACCGACAGTGGAAAACAACTAAATTTAAGAGAGTAGAGAGGAAGAAGAGAAAACCCTCACTGATACCTTCTCCTTCTCCTAAGAAGGCAAGGACACTAAGGAAAAAGCAACAGGAAGTTAGGGAACCTAAGAAGAAGCTTACACCGAAAAAGAAACAGACACCAGTTTCCCCTACTCTGGAAGAACTATTGAATGAGATAACACATGAAGGAAATTTGTCAAATGTGAACAAATTTTATAACTCTTTTAAATATTCTAACAAGGAAACAATAGAAGAGAGCATAATCTTACATCTAGACATCTATAAGAAAGTTTTGATTGAAGTTGTGGATGTTTTACCTAATGATCTTTATCTGAGACTTGAGGCTAAACGACTGTCAATGATGGAACTTGATAAGAAGTTGAAAGTTGAAGCATTGTTGGTGGTACATCCTATAAATTCAAAAGAGGAAATTGATGAAATAATCTCTGAAGCAAACTGGTCAGTATTTATCAGTGGACACCGACAAGTGAGCCTAATGGCTGGGAGAGTTAAGAAGATTGCTGATGAGACTGCAGATAAATGAGATATATTCTTTGTTGAAAAGGAAAAGCAAGAAGAAAGGAGAAGACCAAAAGTGGACAAGACCTTTAAGGTATATCAAAAAGATAAGGGAAAAGGAAAAGTTGGTGGTGTTCCTTCACTAAAGATTATAGATAATCTTCCACCTCCACCTTAGGATATCCCATCAGTACATTCAACCAGTCCACCTGATATGGGAGCTGAAAATGTTACTCTTGATAACACTAACCTGGATTCGGAGATTCTTTTTTCTATGAATGTTGATAAACATGATATTAACATTGTTGTAGACATGTAAACTGCAGAGCTTAAGGAAGATGATGCTAAGATCAGTAAGATCTTTGAGTCACTGACACAAACTGTTGACTCTCTGAACACTAAGAAACTGACACAAACTAAGCAACCAGAGACTGAGATACTAACAGAAGATAAAGGAACTAATACTAAGAAACAATATGAGGCAGAGGTTCATGTTGAGTCTGAGCAACTGGCAGTTGCAGATGTGCTTAATCAAACTAAAAAACCAAAGGAATAAGAGGAAATAACACAGATACAAAAATTGATAGACAATATGAATAAAGAGGAAGCAATAGATGGAAAGAAGGAAGAAATAGTGAAGGTAATCAGAGAAGCATCTGTTGAGAGGAAAGCTATTTTTGAACCGAGCACATCTACAGGTCAATTTAGACCCACTAATGTAACAAAGGTTCTATTGGATTCCATTAAGAGGATAACAGATTGCAATACCTTAGCATTTAAGGCTATTGATGACACACTACCTATCTTGAAGATGATTGCACCAACCTGTAAGATAAATCACATTAAGGATTCTTTAGGTAAATTGGACACATTGTCCAATTTTATTGCTGAAAATGTGCTAACTATAGATAAGGTGAATGAGGCTACTATTAAGGAGAGAGATGATAAAGAGAAGGGTGAATACTTTGTGAGCACTATTAAAAACTGTACAGACCACTTAGATTCATTGTTACCAACACTTAATTATATAATTTTGGAGTATAAGGAGTTGTATAGAGAAGCCTGCAAACCTCATTGTTTGACAGAGGACATTGATGAGGAGATTAAAAAGACACAAAAAGAAATTGATGACATAGTGGAAAACATGATAGGTTCATCTAAAATTACATCAATTTTTGAGAAAGAAATGGTAGTATATGAGGAGAAATTGGAAAACATGGAAAAAGAAAAGGCAAGAATAAGGCTAAAGGCCTGGAAACTAAAGAATAAACTTGGTCCGAGGTTGGATAGTCCAATTACTTAGAGAGTTGAACCGACTAAGGCAACAATTCCTGGAGAACAATCACCAGAGCAACAAATGCACTATCTCACCGGTATGATCCAACAGATTGAGGCAACTCTATCCGACAACAAGTTTATGTAGAGTTTGAACCTAGTTTTGGCAGACATTTTTCAGATAGTAACCAACCGGTTACAAAACTTGAGGTAAAATTTTGTATTCTTTGATTATTATGACATCCTTTGTCATTGATGCCAAAGGGGGAGTAGTAGTATGGAGAAAAATAATTGCACATATGAGATCACTCGCTCAGGGGGAGCACACATTTTTGGGATAAGATTTTGGATTTTTCTCATGAGTGTTGCCATCAATGCCAAAGGGGGAGATTGTTGGCATTCTACACTCTAATGAGAATATTGTTGATGTTGTCATTGATGGCAACCAATTGGTATCAGGTTTGTACATGCACCGACATCATAGACTTCATGCAGTGGTAGACACTGGCACCGACATGGACTTTCACCGGCATCCAGATTACATCGACAATAAAGTATACTGGCACCCAGGCTGACATGTGACAAGTTTTGTTTATGCAAATTTTATTGTATATATAATTATCTTTTATAAATCTGACTTGGTATATTGTAAAGACTCATATATGTATGAGATCTTATAGGTCATTTTGATGTGGTAGATATGGTTGAATGAATAGGAAATTGTTGTCTAAGGTGATATGGTGGACAATGAAGGTTTTGGTTAATGACTGAGCTTAAACCGGTATTGAACTAGGCATTGGAGATGCTATTTTGAGCAGTACATTGTATTGGATTTAATTATCCATATTGTAGTTAGTGAGACTCTTCATTGAGCAGTGTGCTCTAGGATGTTGGCCTCCCTGCATGTGCAGGCCCTTATTGTAAATAATATTTATTCACATTGGCCAGTGAGTAAATATTGTGGGTCACAAATCCCACCGAGGTTTTTCCCACACCGGGTTTCCTCATTAAAATATCTTGTGTTATGGTGTGCACTTATGTTGTCTCTTCTATTTCCGTTTACTGCATTATTTCTTATTTACCGGTACATTGATTTGAGTTGCAAAGTTATAAATAAGTTTAAATACTCAACTAACTGGCTAGACACTGATTCACCCCCCCTTAGTGTCTTTGGGACTGTCATTGCATCTAACATCTTTATCGTTAAATTAAATTAAATTTTTATTTTTCCTATAATTAAAATTATTTAATTAACTAATGACGTCCTCTCATTAAATAAATACGTAAATTTATTTAATGACATTTGATCTTCATTTTGAATAAATCTAATTTCCCTCCAAATTCATTTCCCTCTCATTCTAATTTCATTTCATATTTTTGAAAACCCAAATTCAATATAAATGACATTTCATTCTAATTTTCCTACATCACATGTGGAAATTCCTAACTTTTGTTGACTCTCAGTCAGTTGGCAATCATTTTTTCTAACCAGTCAGTCACTTCCCCTTTTTTGAAATCAACTTTTTCTAACTACTTAGTCAATTCAGTTCCACTCCGAATCATATATCTAAACTAGTTAGTCAAATGAGTTATTCTCTCAATCAAATTTTAGTCAGAATGAGTAATTGTCTCTCACCAACTTGTCTCATGAAATATCAATCATTGATTCATCCTATCTTCAAGTCAATCTCAACCATTATATCCAACCTTTCAAAATCTATAAAGTGAACATCAATCCTCCTTTATCAATAACCACTATCTTCATAATTCTTGTGCTTTTATCTTGCATGATTTTCATAATGTGTGACTTTGAGATCCATCACCCACACAAGAAGAAGGAGAATGGGGGGAGAAATTGGGCATTCAAAATTTACATGTAGAAGGAAATTCTTTGATAATAATAAATATAATATTGAAAGGGAAGCTCAAGAATGAAACCTAAACAAATATATTTATGCCATCACACAAGGTATAACTTTTTTTAATGATTATTGCGTCACCCATGTATTGTGTGAAGGAAACAAGGTTGTTGACGCCCTCTCAAAATGGGCATTGTCTTTTCATGATGAGAATGAAGTACGAATTGAATATTTTAGAGATACTTTAAATGATGATGTGGATGTGTGGGAGTATGTCACTGCTTGAATTGGCAATGATTTTTTGGCATGGTCATATGTGATGGGACAGGGTTTCAAAGTTTGACATTTAAAGGTGGCGAGGGTTGGTTTGGGTATAGTTTTGAAGTGGTTGGTGGATAGGTTTCTATGTATATGGAGGTCACCTTCAAACTATATACTACTAGACAATAAGTGACCTTTGCAAGGGATATTTATGCTAAAAGGTTGAAATGTATATTCAAATATGGGGACAAAGCTTTTTTTGCAAATTGTGGAGACACTTTTGGGTAATTGTTTCATGTGAACAATGCACACATACAAGACCAATGTGGCTATTGTTACAATGGTAATGTCCTGGGGGCTTAAGCTGGGGGAGAAGGAGGATGTCATTGTCTGGGTTCTAAGAGAATGTGTGGAGGCTAACTGGTTATGTGGGTTGAATTCGTGCTCCTAGAGTGGGATTTACCTGGTGCGAGGTTTGATGTTGGCGAGGGTTTGGAAATTGATGTCGAGAGCATGAGGTTTGTGAGTTAGTCCCTTTCATGAGATGGCCATTTAGTGTGAATAGAGATGAGAGGAGAGAAGGGGTCGCGATAGGGTGGGACTCTTTGAAGATTTATTTGAGGGAGAAAGAAGCGAAAAGATAGGTGGTGGAGGAAAATTTGAATTCAATAAAGGATTTGGATGGGGTGGAGGCATGGCAGGGGAGAAAGAGGAAGGTGCTAGATGGAGCGAAGATGCCTATTGTTGGTTCGTGCAAAACATGGTGATGCTACAAGGTTCTATATGATTAATGGGCAATAGCCATCTTTTTGGGTTTTTTGCTTTTTGTCATTATGGGTAAATAATGTCCCGGCTAGTTCGGTTTTTTGTGTGGCCAACAAACAATCTTTTTGTATGTAAGTTTATGGGTAAACAGGCCCTATGCATTTGTAATGGGGCAAATTTCACTTCTTTGTAGGGGTTCAAGGAAGTTTCAGGATGGGCAGGGTTTTTTGATGAAAAATTGATACTATTACTTCTATTATGTACTTTTCTAAATGTTAATAAAATAATACCTATTATTGATCGGAAAATAATTATACTAAGATAAAATAAATAATATTATATAATAAATATAATTAATGCTAAGTGGCATTCTTTAATGTCGAGAGGCATTCTACAATGGCAACAAGGGGTGGAGTGAAATGGCGTGAGTGTGTTAATGTTAACTTTTACTTTTAGCTTAAATTTGATAACTATTCACATGTCAAAATATTAATATTAACTATCAACTTAATATTTCTAAAATAAACACCATATAAAACAAAATATACCCTCATCAAAATTATAAGTTTTAATAGATATATAAATATAAAATAAAACCAAAGATATTTATGTAAATCAATTAGGGATTAATAGATATATAAATATAAAATAAAACCAAAGATATTTATGTAGTTCAATTAGGGGTTGTATGCTGGAAAAGTGGTGTCAACCTGTAAGAAGAGAAAATAATTCAAACACACACATGAAACATTGCATTAGAGGTTAGAAATCAATCAAAGCAAGTTAAATGAATCTAAACTCTTTAAAATCGTTCTGTGTTCCTCTATCTCCAAGGATCTTCAAGATTCAAGGTGGCTCTCAGCTTGGAAGAGCACTTGATTCTTTAAGATGACAACCTAAAGAATGAGATTTAAATGATTCTAAGATCTAAATGGAATGCAACCAAGATCCTAGTGATGATTTAGATATGAAACTAGATGATGATAGGATGCAAGATATTGATATGAAGCTTAAACTAGTATGAAAATGATACTAAGATGAAGCTAACATGATATGAGATTAACATGATATATCTAAGATTATAATGCTATCAAAATGATCTAAAATGCTATTCTATCAAAGAGAGATAATATGCTTAATGTTATGAGACTATAAGTTTGATGCACAAAGACTTGATTGTTTTGAAGAAGGAATGGGCTCCATTTATAGGGAAAATAGGGCAATGGATGGTTAAGATTGGATAATCTTATCAAGGGTCAGGATTGAAATTTAATCAATCCATGTTTACAATTCTCACCAATGAAATGGTGACAATTGTCAACAAGAGACTGCTTGAGAGGAGATGAAAGAAGCATTAAATGCTTGAGAAGACATGAAGGTTACCTTAGGAGGTAATGGTTAATGTTAGGTTATGGTTATCCATTGGATAAATCTTTTACCCAAAGGATAAAATATTGTGCAAGGGTTAAGGAGATAACCAAGGGTAAAGCCATGAGTGCTTGATGAGAGCCCTGGGTTAGATGAGGGTTGAGTTAGGCAAAAAGTCTCTAACCATGCCAAAAGGGCGAGTTAACCATTAATGGTTTGGAAGACTTTGGGGACAAATTTGTAAGAGTCCTTCCAAATTTATGGGAACTCAACAAGTTAGCTTGTTGAAGACATAAAGGCTTTATTGCTTTTGGAAGACTTTCCTCCAAATTTGAGAAGTGACATCCTCAAATTTAGGGAAAAGGAATGATTGAAGGGTTTAGGCTAATTGATTAGGATTAGATAGGTTCTAGAAGAATTTAGGAAGGGGATTTAGGAGGCAAGTGGGAGATGTAGGAAAATGCAAGTGGGTGGGGAAAATAGAATTTAATTAAAATAAAATTAATTTATTTCAATTGTGGTTGCAACTTGCATTTGTAGGATTTTGCAAGTGGGGGGATTTAATTAAATGTAAATTTGATTAAATGGGATAGAAGGGGGATTTAATTAAATGGCTTAGATAGAAGAAGGGTATATTAATTAGATCTTAATTTAATTAATAGACGATTAGAAGAATAGGGATATTAATTAAATCTTAATTTAATTAATTGGAAGAATTAAGAATAATTAAATGAATAAAATTCACTTAATTCATTGTGCAACTTTTAGGTGTCTACATTTTGCCCCTCTTTGAGTTAACGTGTGACCAAATGTTGATTCAAAGAAAATCTTGCCGGATATGATGCTTGTTTTGAAATGTCGATACGATGCCCCAGATATGAAGAATTGATTTGATATGAAATCAATGTCATGATTTGATATGATAATGCCCCCTCGAGAGATCGTCCGTGCACAAAAGGCATGAATGATCTCTCTAAAGAAGAAGAATGCTATTTGAAAGATAGAAGAGTGGATAGTGATTACATGCATGGGTTTGATAAGATTGATTAGATTGATTGGATTGAGATCAAGTCTAGTTTCAAGTATGACACCTCTTGTATAAGACATGGATGATCGAGCGTCTGGTTTCAGGAATAATACTGTCTATATAAGACATGGATGATCGAATGTCTTGTTTCAGGAATGATACCACCTATATAAGACATGGATCATCTGGTTTCAGGAATGATATATCCTGTATAAGAGCTGATCAAAATGCCTGGTTTCAAGAATGATATATCTTGTATAAGAGCTTACCAAAACATCTGGTTTTAGGAATGATATATATTGTATAAGAGTCTAAACCATTGAGGTGGAAATGGATAGGAGAAAGATGGAGGTAGCTTATGAGGAAACACATCAAGAGCATTTTTGAAATCATGTTTTTGTCCTTAGTTTTGATCAAGATCAAGGATGGAAAAGGGGATTGGATAGAGATAGGATATGGATAGGAGAAACAAGATCATAGATAGTGATAGCTGATGGAAGAAATGAATAGATAGGATAGGGGATATGGATTAGGGGATATTGATAAAGTGAAGCAAGATTGTAGATAGCACTTGATGATAGAAGAAATGAATAGATAAGATAAATGGTATGGATTAGAGGATATGGATGAGGTGAAGCAAGATTTTGGATAATGATGAAGTTAGATAGGGTAATGGATATTAGAGGAACAATAATGGGATATATGGTAGGAAGAATAGAGTGGATGAAATTTTCCCCCAAGCATAGAGGTTTCTATTTGCAAAATGGTGATATGTAAGATTGTCACAAAATTTAGCACCATTTGAATAAGTGTTCTTGAACTTTTCAAAGATAGAGACCTAACCCACACTTAGAACCTCCAAAAAATTAAATTGCACATTTCTAGCAACTGGGAAGCATACTCAAAAGGGAAGAAGAATCTCAAACTGGATCAAGGTACTTAGTCTTTGATTACCCATGTGTGTGCAAGTGGGTTCAATCCGGCTCATATGATCATTGTAATCTTTAGAATCCAGCATGGCTAGCTACATGAGTTATCTTGACTTCAAAAGCATCCTAGATAGAGCCTCGCTGCCAGCGAGTGTCCATAGCCTCGATGAGGTTATCGCTGTAATCTCGCAAATGTTGCTCCATTTCCAGCCAGGCATCCATAGCCCCGATGGAGTTACTTGCATGTTCCCATAGTCAAGCATTTTGATATTGCTCTTTTTTTTTTCTTGATATTTCTTTTCTTGCTCATGCTTTTGATCTTTTGATATTTCTTTTTGCTCTTTATTTTTCTTGCATTGGCTTGTAAGTGATGAAACTTACATGGGTCCGATAATTATAGTGGCAGTGAAGCAAGATTTTAGATTTTTCACTAGCCATGTCTTCAATTTAAGAGATCACAATGATTTTAGAGCGATCGATTAAGCGTATGAGATATAGTAATCAACAGATGTCGGTACCAAGATATGATAAGTGGTTCTTTTCTGGATTGAGTGTGTATCCCAACCAAAAGAAAATGTTAAAGAGGAACAACCTCAGATTCTGAAGCATTGCATGAATGATATGAATTATGTTTTGATATGAGATTATATGAGGATGATTTGATTCTTAGATAATAATGCTCTTGATTTTGATTATCATGTGAATGTATGATTCATGATTTTGATAAGAAAAATGTGATGCATTTATTTGATTTATGATATGTGAGATGTATCTTGAAAATGAGATGTATGATAATGACAATGACATGTAACTAAATGCAAGATTAAAAATGATGTGCAACCTAATGCAAGATTAAGATGATAATGATTTGCAGCTAATGCAAAGCTCAATATGCATTCTTTTTCTCAATGTTGCCATCTATTGTGATCAAAGTGCTAGTGCTTCCTTTGTTTTCATCATCGAGCCTTGATTTGTTGAAAGTTGATACAAGCATCACGGTATAATTGAACCATAACGACCTGAGTATAACTTACATGGATTTTGATATTGCAAGATGACACAAACGTCAAGGTATAATTGAACCAAGATGACCTGAGTGTTGCTTGCGTAAACAGACAAGAGTTAACCTTTGTCCCATACAAATCCAAAATGTCTTCAGTGATATGTTACTTGATCACGTCATAAGACAAATTTGCATAATAGAAGGCCTTACTCCTAAACAATAGACAATGAAAACATCACATTCCTTTCTTTCTTCTCTAGTCGTTGAGACATCCTTGAGTCACTTAGGAGATATGATAAGAAAAAATTAACAACCATAAGTAAGCATGTATGCTATTGGAAATGTATTCTTGTCAATTAAAACATATTGCAAATAGATCTTTGTTTAGTTCCAATCAATTCAATTCCATGATGTTTAGCCTTCTTGCATTGTTGTTTGTCATTTGTTGGTTGTTCTGGTCCTTGTTGTCTTTCTACATGTTTGGTCTGATGTTGAAAATCTTTTTAGGCGAAATGCCCCCAATGAGGTCAGGATTTTGCCCCTTGCTATTGATACTACTTCGATATGGATATGTACACTGATCACCAAGCCATGGTGGGATATGATTTGGATAACCGATTTAGATAAACCAAGGACAATGACTACGCTAAGTATGTCCAGGATTGATAAGCATTTGTGAATTTATGGTGATGTCTCAGATGGGTGGATATGATATGTACAATAGGATTTGTCAAACATGTACTACCATCAATTGATAAAGATAAGGCTAACTAGAACAAAATCTAGCAGTCATATTGATCTATGTCATTGTTTTGATTTGTTCGATGATTGATAAGAATGTCTGGTTTCAAAGAGTGAGTACCCCATATAAGACTGATCTGTCTGGTTTCTAGTGTACCTATCTCTATATAAGATATGTTGATGTTGATGTTGATAGATGGATTGATTATCAAGACTTGATGATTGATAGGAATGCTTGGTTTCAAAGAGTGAGTATCTCGTATAAGACCGATCTGTCTGGTTTCAAGTGTACCTATCCCTGTATAAGACTTCTTGATGTTGATGTTGATTTCGAGTGATGAATTGATTAACAAGACATGTGATCAGTTTGATTGTAGAATTTGAGAGTTTTTTCTATTGTTGAATTGATTTGATGGATGGTCCATGCGTTCATGCTTTGATTTTCAATTGTATTTGATTTTGTCAATTTTTTTATTTTTATTTTTTGGATATTTTGATTTTTTTGAGTTTTTGGATTAGAAGAAAGATGTATTTGGTTGCCCCAATGTATAGCAACACAAGGAATATTATGAATGGATGACTGAAGCATTGAGGTAGAAATGAAGGAGAAAGATGGAGGTAGCTTATGAGGAGACACATCAAGAGCTTTTTTGAAATCATGTTTTTGTCCTTAGTTTTGATCAAGATCAAGGATGGAAAAGGGGATTGGATAGAGATAGGATATGGATAGGAGAAACAAGATCATAGATAGTGATAAATGATGGAAGAAATGAATAGATAGGATAGGGGATATGGATTAGAGGATATTGATAAAGTGAAGCAAGATTGTAGATAGCACTCGATGATAGAAGAAATGAATAGATAGGATAGATGGTATGGATTAGAGGATATGGATGAGGTGAAACAAGATTGTAGATAATGATAAAGTTAGATAGGGTAATGGATATTGAAGGAAGAATAATGGGAGATATGGTAAGAAGAATAGAGTGGATGAAATTTTCCCCCAAGCATAGAGGTTTCCATTTGCAAAAAGGTGATATGTAAGACTGTCACAACATTTAGCACAATCTGAATAAGTGTTCCTAAACTTTTCAAAGATAGAGACCCAACCCACACTTAGAACCTCTGAAAAATTCAACTACACATTTCTAGCAACTGGGAAGCATACTTAAAAGGGAAGAAGAATCTCAAACTGGATCAAGGTACTTAGTATTTGATTACCCATGTGTGTGCAAGTGGGTTCATTTCGGCTCATATGATCATTGTAATCTTTAAAATCTAGCATGACTAGCTACATGAGTTACCTTGACTTCAAAAGCATCTTGGATAGAGCCTCGCTGCTAGCGAGCATCCATAGCCCTGACAAGGTTATCACTGTAATCTCGCAAATATTGCTCTATTGCCAGCTAGGCATCCATAGCCCCGATGGAGTTACTTGCATGTTCCCATAGTCAAGCATTTTGATATTGCTCTTTTTTTTCTTCTTGATATTTCTTTTCTTGCTTATGCTTTTGATCTTTTGATATTTCTCTTTGCTCTTTTTTTTTCTTGCATTGGCTTGTAAGTGATGAAACTTACATGGGTCCGATAATTACAGTGGCGGTGAAGCAAGATTTTAGATTTTTCACTAGCCATGTCTTCAATTTAAGAGATCAACATGATTTTAGAGCAATCAATTAAGCGTATGAGATATAGTAATCAAAAGATGTCGGTACCAAGATACGATAAGTGGTTCTTTTCTGGATAGAAAAAAGGTGTTGGATAATAGATAGAATGTTTGAAGATTTGTGTGAGTATAGATGGAAATGTATTCAAGATGAGTGTTGGTACACAACTTGAGAAGTGATGAAGAGATAGAGGAAAATCAAATTTTGGGATATAAGGACCCAAAATAGATAGGGGAAATGATTGAAGAATAGTTTTGGAAAGATTTTTAGATAGATGGTTGAACAAACTTCAAAGATATGTGCCTTTGTTGATATTTCTTATGGATTATTTGAGGTGATGGAATGGTGGATGGAGGGAGGTAAGGAACCAAGATGGATGGAAGGGATGGAGAGTTTTATTGTGGAATGAAAGGACCTAAGATAGATTTGGAGGATGAAGAGTTTGACTTTGGAATGAAAGGACCTAAGATAGATTTGGAGGATGAAGAGTTTGACTTTGGAATGAAAGGACCTAAGATATATTTGGAGGATGAAAGGATTAACTTTGGAATGAAAGGATCTAAAATGGATTTGGAGGATGAAGAGATCGACTTTGGAATGAAAGGACCTAAGATAGATTTGGAGGATGAAAGCATTAAATTTGGAATGAAAGGATCTAAAATGGATTTGGAGGATGAAGAGATTCCTTGATCTTGATCTTGACTTGGAGTAGGATCATTTGAGTTTGTGCTTTCCTCTTGATTTGGAATTAGATTAGTGGAGGAGATGGAAGGGATATCATGCTTTTGCTTAGGAGGTGGATGTTGAATGGGACTCTGCTCTTGAGATGAAAGGGGATCATTGTGGATGGAATACCAAAGGATTAGGGGATCATCATAAGATTCTTGATAGGTGGGATCTTGATAAAAAATAGGATTAGATTGGAGAGCCATGATATCTTGATCTTGATTTACGCTAGGAGTCATTTCCTTTGATTGAGTTTCTTTTTTTGCAGTTTGAAGATGAATGGTCATATGAATGATCAAAGTTGATGTTTTTGGTAGGTTGATGTAGAGAAATTTACTCCTTTTGATAAGGGCCCTAGGATTAGGTTGTCTCTTCTTTAACTTAAGTTTGTGATGAAGACTTGTTCTTCTCAAAATATGAGTGGTCATACACGAATGATCAATGGTTTCCTTCGATGTTTGGATTGAGATACTTCGTTTGAAAAACTCAAGCTTACTTTATCAAGTAGAGGTTTAGTTAGATCCGCCTCCACGACAAAGTGTGTCAAATGATATGGATAAAGTCTCCCGATATGGAAACTTGATTTGATGACTTGAGTCTAAACTAGGTATGATTGTTTGATAAAATCCATTAGATGATGAACCTTTTGATCAAGGTGATGATAACACCTGATTTTAATAGGATAAAGTCTTATCCCTAGATAGTTTTGGATTTGACAACTTTTGTTCTAAGACTGACTTGTTTGATTTGGAAATGATTTCTTTGGTGTTTCTGATTTGATTTCTTATAACCGTGTTCGATATTGGACCTGAAAGGATACTGAAGAAGTTTGATAAAATTTTCCAGAAAGGCTTGTTTTGCTCTCTGGTTTCTTGAGTTTTGACCATGCGCTAAGCCAGAGACTAGATGCGCTAAAGAATGAACCAAATGCGCTATAGGAAGACCCTGATGCACTAGGCTACCTTTTCTATGCGCCAACTTGGACTGTTTGATTTTGACTAGTCTAGATGGATTACGCGCTATTGTTTGGACTGAAAGTGCTATGATATGTCTCAAATGCACTACACTGATGTATAAGTGTGCTAGACTGATGTTGACAAGTGCTACCTAAAATTTCACCAGTATGATACTGGTTATGCTCTATTTTGACTGATGAAAGCGCTAAGATTTGGCTCGTATGCGCTAGAGAATGTTCCAGATGCGCTAGGAAGTTGTTCCTACGAGCCAAACTGCCATGATTACTCTGTTTTTGTTGTTTTTGAATTTTAACACTTGTGATTTTGATGGATGATTTTGTTTTGGATACTCAAGTTTACTAAGTCAAATAGATAAACTCTTGATCACTTGGTTTGATATTCCCCTAATCTTGTTGGATGAAAGTCTTTCCTAAAGATAATTGAAATGTTGATAACCATCTCAAAAGATGATTTGTTGGATTTGGAAATATTCTCCATTTTATGATTTTTCCTTGTCTGAACTGACTTTTGAGTTTGATTGTTGGATACGCAAGATATTTTAACATTTGTTACAAGAATACATAGCACACATGAAGACAATGGTCATCCTAATGCTAAACATTGAGTGTATGTTATTTTGAGGATGTGTTCAAATCCCCGATGTTATCACTGGTTTGATTTACAACAAAAGACACACCAGATAGACTCTTTATTCAAAGGTCATTGACAATATCATATCCCACTAGTCTCGATACTTCGTCAGCTCAAACAACCTTGTCACCCCCTAGGGGGTGCCTATTTTTTTGTCTTTTGCCAAAAATTAACCCAAAGTGAATTGCTTCATAATTGAGTAGTTATCTTGGGAGATATATGGTGAGTTATCTTGGGGGTGGATTCTTCCCCACCCTTGCACTATGATATTGCCAATGTTTGACAACTGACTCAGATCAAAGCTTCTAATTGAGTAGCTATCTTGGGAGATATATGGTGAGTAATATTGGGGGCGGATTCTTCCCCACCCTTGCACTATGATATTGCCAATGTTTGGCAACCGACTCAACTCAAAGTTTCTAAAGTTATCTTGGGAGATATATGGTGAGTAATCTTGGGGGCAGATTCTTCCCCACCCTTGCACTATGATATTGCCAATGTTTGGCAACTGACCAGGCTTCTGTTCAGTCTTCAGTGATAAACTCCCTCGGGAGGCTTCCCAACCTTTAGAACAAAGGCTTTATGCATCGTAAAGATACTGAGGGAAGGCTAATCGCTAAGAAAAACCGTTGAAAGGGACTTTCGTCACCCACCACTTTTGATTATAGTGGGTTGGAACACTTGGCGATAAAGCTGTTTCCCACTTAGGTCATTCCCCTCACACCGGCCGTAATGGCTTTAAGAGTTTTTAGCTCCTCAGGAGGGCACACCTGCTAAAGGATTTAAAATGCTTGAAGTACAGAAAGTATAAGAGTGGTTTGGCTTTTTGATCACCCAATTAAGGGGAGAGCATATACCTTCCACTTTCGAGACAAGGAAAACGAGGTTCTTTTTAGCCTTCAAGACAATGATTTGCTAACTTCTACTTGGAGATGTTGCTCCAACAAGCATGATGTTCCTTTTAACCCTTCATAGGAAAGTGTGGATTTCCGAAAATCTTTGAAAAATAAGCTTGGTCAACAAAATTAAAGTCGATAGGGGAAAATTTTCCCTCTTTGCTTTGCATAAAATGAAGATGAGGTTCTTTTTCCTTTTGCAATGAATTGAGATTGATCCTTTTAGGCACCAAAGGAAGGTGAAGTTTGTTTTAACCTTGCTAAAAGTAAGTATGCTTGTTCGTTTTAGAGCTCCAAACGAAATGTTTACCCTAACTTGCAGGAATGAAAGGTTTGTTTAGTTGTTCTTTTTACCATGCAATAAGGAAAAGATGAAGTTTTTAAAAACACCAAAAAGGAAGGCATGAAGCTCATTTTATGCATCCAAATGAAATGATGAGGTTCATTTTAAGCTTTTGCCAAAAAAGAAAGGTGAGTTCTTTTTACTAACTTTGAAAGAAAGCAAAGAAAACTAAACTAATTCCTTTTGTTCTTGCATAAAAATGTTAGAACCTGCACACAGTCAGTTAGTAGAAAAAAATCAAATCATCATGGTGGGATTCACAAGCCTAAATTCTGATCTTGGTTACAAATTTTACAATCCTATCCTGAAATGACTTGAAATTTGACTGTCTGAAATTTGGAGGATCTTCCAAAAACTAGATTTTGCATTATAACTCCTAGAGGTCTGAAACCCCTCTCAAACATCTTGACAATATATATGGAATATAACTTAAAGTATAAGAAAGAGAAAAGAGAAGAGGAAATGTCACTTGTACTTAAATGTTATATTCCATATATATTTTGCCTCCCACAAGCCTAATTTTTGACTCTTCTACAAATTTTTGCCTCTATCAAATCTATGCGCTAAATTTAGGCCTGAGTGCACTACAGAAAGGAATGGATGTGCTGGAAAACATACTGGATGTGCTAAGATGTTGCTTTTATGCGTTAAAACAATGCTCCTAAGCATTTGACAAGCAGAAAAGGGGATGCACTAAAAGGAAGATCAGATGCGCTGACAGATGGTTTCTATGCGCTAATATGTGCCATGGATGCACTAAAGTTTAGCACAGATGCGCTATAGAAAGTTCCGGATGTGCTATTCTAGTATTTTGGTGTGATTATTGTCTTCTACCTGCATGAAAAATGATGTTATTTTTGGGGACATTCCCCACGATGGGCGCCAAAAATGTATGTTGGAAAAGTGGTGTCAACCTGTAAGAGGAGAAAACAATTCAAACACACACATGAAACATTGCATTAGAGGTTAGAAATCAATCAAAGCAAGTTAAATGAATCTAAACTCTTTAAAATCGTTCCATGTTCCTATATCTCCAAGGATATTCAAGATTCAAGGTGGCTCTCAGCTTGGAAGAGCACTTGATTCTTTAAGATGACAACCTAAAGAACGAGATTTAAATGATTCTAAGATCTAAATGGAATGCAACCAAGATCCTAGTGATGATTTAGATATGAAACTAGATGATGATATGATGCAAGATATTGATATGAAGCTTAAACTAGTATGAAAATGATACTAAGATGAGGCTAACATGATATGAGATTAACATGATATATCTAAGATTATAATGCTATCAAAATGATCTAAAATGCTATTCTATCAAAGAGAGATAATATGCTTAATGTTATGAGACTATAAGTTTGATGCACAAAGACTTGATTGTTTTGAAGAAGGAATGGGCTCCATTTATAGGGAAAATAGGGCAATGGATGGTCAAGATTAGATAATCTTATCAAGGGCCAGGATTGAAAGTTAATCAATCCATGTTTACAATTCTCACCAATGAAATGGTGACAATTGTCAACAAGAGACTGCTTGAGAGGAGGTGAAAGAAGCATTAAATGCTTTAGAAGACATGAAGGTTATCTTAGGAGGTAATGGTTAAGGTTAGGTTATGGTTATCCATTGGATAAAGCTTTTACCCAAAGGATAAACTCTTGTGCAAGGGTTAAGGAGATAACCAAGGGTAAAGCCATGAGTGCTTGATGAGAGCCCTGGGTTAGATGAGGGTTGAATTAGGAAAAAAGTCTCTAACCATGCCAAAAGGGTGAGTTAACCATTAATGGTTTGGAAGACTTTGGGGACAAATTTGTAAGAGTCCTTCCAAATTTATGGGAACTCAACAAGTTATCTTGTTGAAGACATAAAGGCTTTATTTCTTTTGGAAGACTTTCCTCTAAATTTGAGAAGTGACATCCTCAAATTTAGGGAAAAGGAATGATTGAAGGGTTTAGGCTAATTGCTTAGAATTAGATAGGTTCTAGAAGAATTTAGGAAGGGGATTTAGGAGGCAAGTGGGAGATGTAGGAAAATGCAAGTGGGTGGGGAAATTAGAATTTAATTAAAATAAAATTAATTTATTTCTATTGTGGTTGCAACTTGCACTTGTAGGATTTTGCAAGTGGGGGGATTTAATTAAATGTAAATTTGATTAAATGGGCTAGAAGGGGGATTTAATTAAATGTGAATTTAATTAAATGGCTTAGATAGAAGAAGGGTATATTAATTAAATCTTAATTTAATTAATAGGCGATTAGAAGAATAGGGATATTAATTAAATCTTAATTTAATTAATTGGAAGAATTAAGAATAATTAAATGAATAAAATTCACTTAATTCATTGTGCAACTTTTAGGTGTCTATAGGGGTTATTTAAGGTTATGATTATGATCATGTTTAGTGAGAGTTAGTATGTTCAAGGTTCACATAGGGTAAGTTACTATCATGATTAATTTAAGGTTTTATCCTATTATTATTTGGATGGTTAGTTTAGAATAGTAATAACATAATAAAATATATTTAATAATAATAATGGACAAATAGCCTGTTAAGGGGCCTGGCTGGGTTAATTAAGTTTTAAAGGAACCAGTTGGGGTTGCATGGGAAAAACTGATGGAGGGAAGGTGGAAAATTAATTTTGATGGAGCGTCTAAAAGGAACTCTGGGTCGTCGGGAGCTAGTTTCATTGTTCGAGACTGGAATGGGGATGTTTTGGCTTTAGGGGAGATGAAGTTGGATGATGGAAACAACAATGTAGCTATAGCCTTAGCAACATTAATGACTATTAGATTTGGTAAGAAGTTGGGAGCTTCAAAAGTTCACCTAGAGGGTGATTCTTTTATAATCATTCAGGCAATTATGAAGGGGTAAATTGATGCTTGGCACCTTCAAAATCCAATTGCTAAAATTTTGGAGGAACTATCTTTTTTTTGTGACTTCTACATTAGCCATGTTAGGAGATCCAAGAATAAGGAAGCAGACACTTTATCAAAGTGGGCTTCAACTTTCAATATGGTTGGTGAAGTAAGGAATGGAGATTTTAGGCAAATCTCTTTAGCGAAGTTTTGTGAAAGAAAAGTTGGTGAGTACATAGTATTTAAAGGCCAAACATTAATGTCAGACCAAAATGACTACATTGTCTGAGGGATTGATGTGTTGAAGGGCGAAAGATTAATGAGGACTCTTTGCATTTATGGTTGAAGTGATAGTGGCAATGATTTTTAAAGCTAACTTTTCCTATTTTCTCAATGTTTATGCTAGTTTTATCGTTCGAAAGAAGGTTTTGAGTGGGTGCAAAAGAGGGTGGTGGCACTATTGTTGTAGAATAAACATGGAGGCAAATTTTTCTTTGAAGATAAAAAAGCAATTGTGCCCTTTTTTTGGCAATGTGACTGATAGTAGACTGAAAGGGATGTTTCTTTTTAAAGATGGCCGACTGGTTAAATGTATGCATTTGATTTTGGGCAAGGCTTTCGGTGATCTGAGACATAGGTACTGAACAACCATGGGTGTTTATTCTTTAATCATGGCATGGGGCCTGGACCTAGGAGAGTCGGAGGAAATGGTGAAGGGGATTATGGAGTCAATTGTACACATAGACTATCTGGATGGAATGGCATCAATTATTGAATGGGTGATACTGGGTGAAGGATTTGATGTATGGGAAGGAGTTTTTATTAAAGATCTTAAGCGGTTTGAGAATTCCATTCCCTTTGTTCATTGGTTGGAGGGGCGATTCAAAGCTAGCCGTCAAGAGGATGCCAAACACGATTGGGAGGCTTTGAAAGTCATTGTGTAGTTGATGGAAGTGGAAGCAGGTATCGAATGAGCTAAGGCCGAAGAGGAGTGTTGGGGGTGGAGAGAGCTTCGACCAAGGAAGAGAAAGGCAACGAGTGAGTAGATGGAAGGAGTGGACCCAAGAAGCTCGCATGGTGCCTGTAACCGATTCTCCTTAATCTATGTTATAAATCTCTAGGTTTTGTTTGCTATGTTTTGTGTCTCAAGGGTTTATCTCTATTTTGTATTAT
>NC_081413.1:53166144-53223644 GCF_030272615.1 Cryptomeria japonica | reverse complement strand
GTTGATAATGATGGTGGAGTCTCCTTCTATGTTAATTTTGTCAACTTTCAGGATTTTACATAATTTAATTCCTTCCTCAAGAGCTCTAAGTTCAGCTTCATTATTGGTGCTTATACCCAAAGGATGGGCTAGAGAAGCTATTTCTTCTCCCTTCAAGTTATGTATGCAGTAGCCAATGCCCGTCACTCCTGGATTGCCTCTAGAGGCTCCATCAAAATTGAGTTTAACCCAACCCCCAGTTAGGGGCATCCACTTACAATCTTTGCATTTTTTTACAGTGCTAGTAGGACCATCCCTAATAAATAGGGGAATCTTTAAGCCAGCCCATTTTAATCTCATTTTATCATCCCACTATGTCATTTCCATATTTTTATGGCCTTTCATAGAAAGACTATTGATTAGTTCTATTATGGCCTCCTCTACCTTGTTTGTGAGTTGTTGCCATTCCAACTTGTCTTCTCTGAAAATTATCCTATTTCTTTCTTTCCAAATCTCCCATACAAGAATTGAGGGAGCCACCACCCATAGCCCATCATATATACACCCTTTGTTCTTGATGGGCCATGCCTGAAACATAGCCTTGACTGAGTCTGGGATGGGGGAGTACCAATTCATTTGTTTTCTAAGCCACCTCCGACAATTATGAGAATATTCACAAGTAAGTAAGAGATGATTGGTTGATTCTTCTTCCTTCTCACATAGTGGGCATCTGTTGGGGCCTTCATACCTCATTTTTCTGAATATGTCAGCAGTTAGGACTCTATTTTGTAATGCTAGCCAAGCATATATCCCTACTTTGGGAAGGCATCTCTTATCCCAACAAAGTTTTAACGGAATGTCCTTATCAGTATTAGGACCCTGCTTCATAAGAATGTTGTATCCTTCTTTTGTGCTATACCTACCATTCTTAGCCCCTACCCAGACTACTCCATCCTCATCCTTACCGAAAGAAATTTTCCTGGACATTAGTATCTTTTCCAGTTCTTTTAACTCATTGGCTGGTAGACCCAAATTTCTAAATGATTTCCACCTCCAAGCTTGTATACCCTCCACTATTTTTTCCTCAATATAGTCAACAACCTTATCACCCCATAATCTTTCCAGGATTACCCTAGAAGTGTCACATTTGTTATCTTTGCCTATTGTAGGGTAACCTCCCCATAAATCTAACCAGAATAGTGCTTTCTTGCCATTCCCTAGATTCCATGTTAGCTTTTTTGATACTATTTCCTTGCAGTTCATCATAAAATTCCATATTCTGGATCTCTTGGAGGGGGAGAATACTCTAAAGATGCTGGTTGGATCATTATTATGGAGATATTTGTTGTATAGGATTCTTGCCCATTTTAAATGGGGATTGTTATGCATTCTCCATACCAATTTTTCCCCAAGGGCTTTTCTCTATATAATCATATCTTTTATCCCCAAACCCCCTTTCTTTTTAGGTCTGCAGATTTTTTCCCAGGCTATCAAAGGTATTCTAAATTTCTCACGAGCACCCTGCCAGAAGAAGGTCCAAATGTATTTATTTATTTCATTCTTTTTTACTAAAGGTAGGTCTATACAAGAGAGTTGGTATATGGGCATAGCAGATAGTACTGATTTTATCATGGTGGCCTTGCCGGTTGAGGATAGCCATTTCCCACTCCATGTGCTAATTCTATTTTTATTTTTTAATATAAATTGATCCTACAAATTTGAGGATCAACAACCTTTATCCAAGGGGATGCCCAAGTATTTACAATGCAATATACCTTTATTTAATTTGAATGTATTGCATATCTTGTCCACTAGTTTCTCTTCTGTATTGAAGAAGAAAATATTTGACTTTGTGGTGTTAATTTATTGTCCTGACACCATTAAGTAGGTCTGTAGAATTCGTTTAATATCTTTGGCTTCTTGAACATCACTATGTCCAAAGAGCATGGTGTCGTCGACAAATTGTTGATGTGTAGTTGCTTCCAAGCCACTGGTAATTTTAATTCCCTGAATATATGACTGTTCTCTTGCAGCATTTAATAGTCTTCCGAGGGACTCAACCATTAGTATGAAGAGGAAGGGAGAGATTGGATCCCCTTGCCTCAGTCCTCTGGAGATATTGAAGAAACCAACAGGAGATCCATTGACAAGGATTGGCATTCTTGGTGTTGATATACACTCATATATAAGATTGATCCATTGTCTTGCAAAGCTAAAAGCTTCAAGGCATTTACATAAGAAGTGCCAGTCAACCTTATCATAGGCTTTTTTATATCTAGTTTGATGAGCATACTTGGGTCTTTATTAGCTTGAACTATATGTATCGCTTCTTGGGGAATAATTATTCCATCATAGATTGAGCGTCCTGGTACAAATCTTGTTTGTTCCTCACTAATTAATAGAGGGAGTAGGTTGTGAGGTCTGTTTGCAATGGTTTTAGTTAGAATTTTGTATAATGTATTACATAGAGCAATAGGTCTGAATTCTTCAAAAATTTTAGCTTTGTCTTATTTTGGTATCAAAGCTATGAATGTATTGTTTAATTCCTTAAGGAGCTTCCCTGAATTCTTAATTCCTTTTAATTCTTCTGTGACTTCATCCCCAATGAAGTGCTAGCATTGCTGATAAAAGGAGGTAGGGAATCCATTCAGCCCAGGGACCTTGTCTTGATTCATTTGGAAAAGAGCTTTCTCAATTTCTGTCTTAGAGAATTTAGCATTTAATAACTGGTTTTGATCCTTGTTTATTATCTTCAGAATACATTTGAGAACTTCATTCCTCAAGGTTAATCTAGAGCCTTCCTGATTGTTAAAGATGTTCTTAAAATATTCAATTGCTTTTGCACTTATGATTTCTAGGTTACAGCTGAGATCCCTAGACTTGGTTTTGATTTTATCAGTTCTATTAACTAGTCTCCTCTGCTTTGTGCTATTCTAGAAGAACTTGGTGTTTTTATCTCCAGACTCCAACCAATTTTCTGTAGACTTTTGTTTCCAAAATATTTCTTCTCTGGCCATAGTTTCCTCATATTCTATTAATAAGGATTTCTCCTTCATGTTGAGATTATTGTCCATACCTGATCTAATGACCTCTTCATTTACTTCTTTTAGAGCTTCCTCTATTTCTGTTTTTTTTTAAGAGATTGCCAAACTGATTTATGTTCCAGGCTATTAGATTTTGTTTTAGTGTTTTTAATTTTGTGACTAATTTGAAAGGTTTAGAGCCTATCACTCCAGATTCCGTCCACCATTTTTCTATTAATTTTAAGATGTTTTCATCTCTCATCCACATTAATTCAAATCTAAAAGGGCTTTTAGTAGAGGGAATGGTTTCAGAGATAGAAAGCTGGATCAGGAAATGGTCTGAACCTAAGAGAGGAAGGATTTTTGCTTCAAAGGTGTTTGAGACATTAGCCAAATTTCCTCGCATGAAAAATCTATCCAACTTTTTTGCAATGTTACAAAATGCTTTCCTTTTGTTGTTCCATGTGAAAGAGTTTGTTTCTGTTTTAACCTCCATGAGGTTGTAATTGAATATCCATTCTCTGAGATCAATGGTGGCCTAGTTAACTTTTTTTATGGCTCCCCATTTTTCTGATGGGTCAACAATGGCGTTGAAGTCACCTCCAATGATACATATCTGATCTAGGATAGAGGTAAGAAATTGTTCTATCTCATCCCAGGTTTTCTTTTTGTCTTTATTCTGAATAGGTCCATAGATATTAAACATGACAAAATTTATATTGCTCTTAATATTATTGACCCTACCACACATCCAATTAGGGGACTTATAAAGTAGGTTAAAGGCCACTATCCTAGGGTACCATATTACTGCTATTCCTCCCGATGCCCCCATGGCAGGGAAGCCTTCCATTCTCCTTATTCCCAATTTTTTGTCAAATATTTAACTCATCTTTACTTAATTTGGACTCTTGTATCATAATTATATCTGGGTTAAATTTAGCTATGCAACATTTTAAAATACACTGCTTGTTAGGGGCATTCAAGCCTCTAACATTCCATGTAAAGAGATTCATTTCTCATTGGGAAGGACCTTCCCCTTCCCTGCATAAAAGAGATTTGTTAATGTAGTTTGGCCCTTAGCCTTGTCTGCTCTATTAATGAGTTCTGATATTGATTTCCTACCTCTTCTTTTTACCTCTCTTGCACAATCTAGGGATTCAATATTGTTCAGTGTTTTAGCTAATCCCAACTCCTCTTCTTCTTTATCCATAGAAGCCTCTACTTCTAGAATTTTAGCCTTTGTAATTTTCCCTTACAAGAGATCTGACATTAGTAGTCTTCTCTGATATGCAAGTTCCTCATCATCTGCCACTTCATTTATAAAGGAGTCAGTCAAGTCATTAACTGTTTCATTGCCCACATACTCCAAAATGATTTTATTCTCCTCTGTGATCCTCCTGGCATACTCCTCCTCTGTTTCCATTGTATCTAATATAAGGGGACTAATGGGTGATGGCTCAAAGCCATCGCTTTCATGTGTGGTATCTGGTTGGGTATCCTTTTCGAAGCTTTGTTTAATTTCCTTAGGACAATCCATAAATGTTTTCTCTTTTGAATGATCCTCCATACTCCATTTTAAGAGGTTTTGGTCTCCCATGGGAGGCATTGGGATGTCTTGGTCCATTAGTGAGGGAATTTCGGATATGCCCTCAATGCTGCAGTCAATTTTCCCTTCCTCAAATTCTAGGGTTGGGATTTCTCTAGGTGTTGGTTTTGAAATTGGTTTGCACTTTGAATTCATATCCTTTTCTTTTGATTCTGTGTTGGTAGATTTTATGTCCCCCAATGTTTCTATAATAAATCCACTTCCAGCCGAGTTTAGGGTGATGTTTACCATATCCTCAGAGGGTATTTTTTGATCTTTTTTTTGTGTTGTTTAGGGCTAGGAAGGGTTGGGCATGGTAAGATTACTTCAATTTGTTCCACCCTGCCCTTATATATCTCTACTCTTACCACATACATCGAATGGTTAGTTATTATTTTAATAGGTTCCAAGCTTAAGTCCTTTATATGCAATTTTGCCATGATTCTGGCTGTTGCAGAATCTCTATAATTTTCTTCTAAACCTTTGAAACCTCCCAGTGAATCCCCTATTCTAACCAGGCAGTGCTCATTAAGAAGTTCTACTGGGAGATTTGGCAGTTCTACCCATCTGGGAACTAAGCAATTTTCAAATATTTTAGGGGAATTTTTTTGCCTCCATTTAGAAAAAGGAAAACAACAACCTTTAAAGAAACAAGGTTGATTGTTAAGTATATTCTCCCTTAATTCTGATGAATTACAGTGAATAAATAGATAATTGTCCTCTAAGGTTGTGATACTTACCTGTCCTTTGGTGGCAGATACCAGCCATTGGATAATTTATGAGGTGGAGGCACCATATCCGCACCATTTTCCAAACAACCCCAACTCATATATTCTTCCCATAGGTTGTTTGTGTATTGATTGCTCATAATAATTATTTTTTGGTTCGATTTGGAATAACTTGTTGCTTGTTTCTCCCCTTCATATTTTTGTCTTTTATTTTCAAGGATGATAACCTCAAGAGGGTTCATTGGAGGCTTTGTCAGAGACTCAACCCTATTCCATCTTTCACCTAATTTTGTCAAATTCGCTCTAGTGGCGACACAATTTCCAGGAGGAGATGACTTTTGTGGAGGCCATCTATTGACCTTCCCCATTCCTGCATTATTTTAGTTACCTTGATTTGGTCTAGGGTTCCTTTGTTTCCCAAACCAACCAGAATCTCCTATGGCAGATGCAGGGATTATTTTATTTTTTTGAGATTTGAGATCTCTATACTGATTGGAGGACCCCTTGGAACCCTAGCCGCCTCCTTGCATCTTTGATTAAGAGAAACCGAGATGGAATTTTCTCCCGTGGCGCAGGTATTTAGGGCTTCGAATCTATTTGCAGACCCCACCTTATTACTGTGGGTGAATTTTTGAGGTTGTTCTGCTTGCCATGGGGAGCGCTTAGTGAGTCCATGATTTTTTTTCTTCCTTGTTACTTTCAAATTCGCAATTGCATTTTTATGTTTTCCACTTTTCGTAGATCCGAAAGTTTACAGAGCCATAATAGATATATAAGTAATTTAGCTATATATCTTATTACATATTATATATTATTTATAATTTTTTTCAATTTTTTATTTCTCAAAATATAGTTAATAAAATCAAGTATATTCTATCTTTTTGAAGACATTTTAGATTAATATGTATTTTTTATACCAAATGTTATAAAATAATATGTATTAATAATAATTTTTATAATTTACTATAATTTGAAATGTCAATACAAGTAAAGTATGTATAGAGATATCTTTGATCGAAACTTAACTTTTACATGTTGTTATCTAAAAACATGAAAAATATGAAATTTAAATTTAAATTTACTCTCTTTGATGGAAAAATTCACAAATCAATTTTGATGGCATTTATTTCAATCACATTCACATAAAATTTAAATTTGAATACCATTATTCATATTTTTAAAATTGATATATTCATTTATTAATTTATCTTTCATCATCTAGAAGTTTTGAAGCTTCCAACAAATCATCAATTAAGAGTAGCAAAATGTATTCACCCAATTGTTGTTAGATGATTTTTGCTTTCATGGTCATTTATCGAATCTCTAGTCTTGAATATCTAAATAGATTCAATATGCATACCAAACATTAAAAACAACATTATATAACAATCCTTCATCATCACTTAATGGCATACATACTTAATCTAATGTTGAGATGTGAAATGTCTCTTCGCTCCTGTACTAAGATGCCAAACAATTGTAGTGAGATGCAAAAATAGATGAATCTATGTTACCTATAAATGTGCATTTATAGTGAATTGAAAATCCAAATCTATGAGCTTTTAAGGGAAAAAAAAACCTTATTTTGTTGATTGACATTGCCAAATAGACGATTGAGCAAATAATTCTCAATAATGATAATTGATGAAAAATAATAAGAGAAAAATATATATATATATATATAATTCCTTATTAGAATAAATATTGATAATATCTTCACATTATCTAAATTTTTCATCAATAAATTAAAATAATTTTTTTAAAGAAGATTTAAAAAATAAACACAAAGCAAGATAAAAATAAAGATAATAAAAAATTGAGATATAAGTGAAAAAAATTAATTGTTTTTAACTTTATTGTCATGAAAAATAAAATAAAATAATTATCTTATTATTTTTTTAAGCTTAAATATATTTATTAAGAATCTTAATTACTAATCTTGTAATAAAATAATACTAGCAATCGCACTTTAATGTGCAATGGGTACACTGAAAAGGTGTGTGTTGGTGTAAATAATTATTCATCATGGATGTTATTACACCTTACTTAAGTTTACTTAGGATAATGCATTTCATAGTAGTTTGGGTATGAGACACTTGGGTGTTTGTGCCACATTGGGATAGTGTGTGTAGGAGAATTTCCACCTTTTATGGTGTTGATATTGTTACTACTTTATCATATCCACTTATTGTGGAGTGATAATTCCACCTTCGGTGGGTGATCTACCTCATGTGGAATATTTTATTGTTTCTCCTACCTACCAAACCTATTTCCTACCTACCCTTGTTTCTTATTGAGCCACATGTCATGTTTGTGTGCTCACATATCCATATAGCCTTGTCTATATATGCAGGCTCATATTCATTGTATGAATGATTATTGATCTTTTGATCATCTATCTATTGATGAGAATACAATTTATTCTTGTCCTATATCTTGTCTCTCTATTTTGTACTTTTCATTGAGCTCTTGATCTTGGCAAAATCTCACATGGTATCAGAGCCATTAGAGCGTCATTGATTCATCTTTGAGAGGCATTATTGTGATGTCAAGAGGAAGATTTGAGGAGAAGCATCTTTTGGAGGCATCCTAGACCAGATCCGACCTCACCATTGCATCTGGGTGGTCGTTTCCATGAATTTTGAGTATAAATTCGATCGATTTTGGTGAAAATCAAATTTCAGGCTTGGAGGAAAATTTTTGCCCAATTTGGGCAGTATGGTACGAATTTTTGAAAATTATTATTTTGTGGTTTTACACACCCCCCCCACCACCATTCATACCCTATTGTTTGTAGATTTTCGTGTTGTGCATCGTGTCGTGTTTCGTATTGTGCACCTTGTAGATCTTTCATGATTCGTCATGACGTGCGCTGTGATCCAATTGTCCCCTTCGTTGTCGGCTCCAGCCCGACCCCACCATCGAAAGTCTTCCGGCCGCCGTGACGCCAGACCCTGCACCTCCACGATGACGCTGGACCCTACCGCCACAGGTGACCTCCTGCCGCCACCGGCCTCCCTCTGGTGACCAACAGTCTCCCGCACCGGCCCCGCTGGCAGTCTTCCGCCGATGTTAACCTCCGGGCCGCCATATCAGTAGCCCCTACCATGAGGACATTGCCACATGTCTTGACACGTTGTTCGACATGGAAGCCCTTGCCACGTGGCACATCTGACCTGCACAGTCAGCAACCTAGTTGGCTACACATCAACATGCCACATCAGTGCCACTTCACCAATTCTGTACTACCATGTCACTTGACCGTATTGCTACATTAGCACCATTTCACCAGTTCCATACTACCATGTCACTCAACTGTATTGCCATGTTAGCCTTTTTCAGCGAATCAAATTTTGACACATCAACAATCTGTACTGTACAGACACCCAGTCAGCAGGGAGGTGAAGTTTTCACGACGGTCATATGGTCGTCAAATTTAACCTTCTATTTTTCTGACGTCATCATTTTTTGAAAATTTGGCAGGCCCCTCCGTTGAGCTTTTTGATTTTGTAATTCAACTTCAAATGGCCATATCTTGCTCATTTTTTCTCCTTTTTGTGTGCAATATTTTTTGAAATAGGCTAATTTTTCGTGTACTTTCGAGTGGTGGAATTATTTTTTGATTTTTATGGATAGATTTTTCAAAAATCTCAATTTTTGGTGACTGTACCTATCCAATCCCCATTTCTGCAATTTTCGGGACTCCGTTTGGGCTCATACGAACTCCTTTTCAGGTGTCATTTTTTTTTGAAAGTGCATAGTTTTTTGTCTACTCTCATAATATGCTATCAATTTGCAGTGATTTTGGGTAGAAATTGTACTTTCAACATATGGTCTTTTTTGGCCAATTTGGTACTTGTATTGCATAGATCTATATTGCTGGTCTTTTGCATTGTAGTTCTCAACCTTTTAGGGAAGTTGTAAAACAAAATTAGAAGTCCATCTTTCCATTGTCTGCAAGTGGCCTATTGTACACACACTACGTATAAAGTGCCAAAATCATCATTCGGGGGGGGGGGGGGTACTTTGATTGATTGAATTTGGGAAGTGTCTGTTGTGCTTTGGTGCTCTTGTGTTCCTTCCTTTTTACTACTATGGTTTCTCCTAAGTTTCCTCTCTTAACTCCTCATAATTATGCTACTTGGAAAATTGATGCATGGAGTAAACTTATGGAAAAAGGACTAACTCATTATATTAATGGAACCATTGTTTCTCCCACTGATCCTAAGGCTGATCATGTTGGTCCCTTGGATTGGCTCACTAAAAATATCAAGGAAATTGGTACCTTAAGAAAGTATGTATCAAAGGATCTCATTTTTGATATTGAGAAATGTACCTTAATCAAGGATGCTTGGCAAAAGTTTCAAGACTTGTATGGTCAAGTTGATGAGATTAGGGGATATCAAATTGATAGTGATCTCCCCATGTTAGATCCCTAGAACTTTGATACTATACAAAATTATGTCACCAAGGCAAAAGAGTTGAGGGCACAACTCAAGGATTGTGGAATTGATAAGAAGGATACTCAATTGATCTTCAATTTGATGGGCAAACTTCCACAAGAATATGCAACATTTGTTTATAGTTTTCAAACCCATAGGATGACAATGGGTTCAAGCTACACAATGCCTACATTTGATGCTTTCGCTGAAATGTTGATGATGGAACAAACTAAGTGATAAGCATGGGCATTCTTAAGACTTCTAAGTCTCAAGCATTAGCGGCAAATCAAGGGAACAAAGGAAATCAAGGAAATGACAACTCAAACAAGAAGAAATGGCAATCAAAGCCTAAGGAAAAAGCACCACCTTCTCCACAACAAGGAGATTCATCCTCTTCCAAGAGGGACAATTCACCAAAGAGGGAGAGACCTACTTGTGCCTATTGTAAAAAGTTTGGTCATGAGGAGAGTTGTTGCCATTCTAAGAATATTGATGAGCTCACACATACCTTCAAAAAGCACAACATTGATTTGCCTAATGCCTACAAGAAGGATGATTCATCAACTTCCACTTCCTCACAATCAAAAGGAAATGGGAAAGTATTCATGGCTTCTACAAGTGGGAAGACTCACTCTTTTGGGAAAAGAAAAGGAAAAGCTCTATGTGCTACTACAAGTCATGATTCAAGGAGATGGCTTCTAGACTCAGGGGCTTCTTGTTGGCATTTTTGATGTTTATGTTGTGATTGTCATTGATGGACACACACTTGCATTGAGATCTCCTTTATATGTATGAGTTAGAGCACAACCGGTATTTGTTCCAACCGGTATGTTGTATTATAGTCTTTAGACTATTGGTGTTTTGCAGAATGTGTTTCCCAATTTGAAGCAGCATGTTGACCCCAAGTGGATCATGGATCCCATGTAGTATGAGGGATTAAAGCGGCATAACACACTTCTACCAGTCTTCATTTTTGTCAAACCGACAACTGAGATTTTATATGAACTGGTAATACTTTGTAATGAGTTACCAACAGGCATTTTGTGATGAGTTACCATCCACCGATTGTTTGACGGTGCCGACACCTAAATGATTCTTTTTGTGTCGTGGTACCAAGTATTTCTAGGTTCATTGAACCTAGGAAATTGTTATGTAATCCTATTGGACCGACATGAAATCAGATTCCTTTATAAGGACATCATGTCTAGGGTCTTAGGTTGTTGATGTGGTTGTAGCAAAAGTTTATGTTGTTGCTAGGGTTTAAGGTGGTTGAGGAGTTGGAGAGAATATGAATGTGTATAAGACTGAAGTAATACTGGAGTGCATTAGGAACGAGCTATCAAGGATCTAACCGAGCAGTCTGTGCTACTAGCTAGATCAAACACTTGTTGATTACTCACATCTTTGACAAGTCTGTAGCCCTTAACCGGGTAGGACCAAAAGCCTTTTGTAAATCCTCTAACAAGGTGGTTCACATCTGTGGATCTAAATTCCTCTAGCAAGGTAGTCTTTAATTGGACTTATCTCCTAACAGAGATTGAGATTCCTAATAGGATCTGTTCTGGTAAAGAACATTGTAAGACCTTAACCGGTCTGACCTTAACCTGTCTAGTTCCTATTCTGCAGATAGTTACTTGTGAGTTCCATCTCACCGTGGTTTTTCCCATTTGGGTTTCCACATCAAAATCTCTTGTGTTATGGTGTTTTTGCTTCTATGGGTGAATGCATTATAAGCTATTTGGTTTGCATGTGTGTTAACCGGGTTGTTTGCTAAACTATTTTACCGGTTTACTATTAGTTTTGCAAAGTGTTTAAGTGTAGAGATTTTTGGCATACTAATTCACCCCCCCCCCCCCCCCCCTCTTAGTATTCATCAATTGGTATCTGAGCCTACCTTTCTATAAGTTTAACCACTTGGAAAGAGATATGGGGAAATACTCTATAAGGGAACTTACACATTGGCTCACTTAGTTTGAGCAAGCCTATGATGATCTTATGGTCAAATACAAGGTATATCAAGCAAAAAGGAGAGAACATGTTGAAAAGCTGATGGAGCTATCTGAAAATAGTTCTTCAGATGAAGTAGACAGGGAAGCCCTAATTGTAGAAGTAAATAAGTTGAATGAATCAAACTCCAACTTGAGAAAGGAGTTGGAAGGACTGACTATCTGGATGTGTCAAGAGCTTGAGAACCGGAGGAAAGCTGAAGATCTAGTGAAAGAAAGAGATCATGAGATCTCCAAACTGAAACAAGAGATCAGTGCCCTAACTGCTCAACTCCATGCAAGCAAAGTGGAAAAGGAAGACATGCAAGGAGAATTGAACATTGCCATCTCTGAGAATGAAAACCTATTGGAAACAAATGTTGCTATTTCCAAAGAACTCTCTGAGTCAAAGGAAATACTTTCTAAGTTCAACAAGAGTACTGTCAAGCTAGAGCAAAATCTTGAATCTGCCAAACCGGTCAAGAATACCAATAGAATTGGTTATTCCGGTCATGAGGAATGTGAGACCTCTAGTACAAATGCTGGAATGTCAAAGAAACAACCAACATCAAAGGATAAAGGTAAGAAAAAGTTTAAACCTATTTGCTTCAACTATCTTAAAGAAGGACATATTGCAAATGTGTGTAGATGCAAGGATTACAATAATTTTCCTTATTTCCTAAATGATAAGCCTAGGTCCTATAGATTCAATGGTAACTGTTATGCATGCAACACGTATGGGCATAGAGCATCTGAATGTAGGTCAGTTATGAACAACATTGATAGATATCCTCAGAGGACCCAAGGAGTTGGTCTTGAACCTTTTGTGAACCGGAATCACAACCAGTTTAATGCCTTCAATCATCAGCAAAGAAGCAGCGGCTATCAAGTGGCAACCAGATGGAGAGAAAACTGTATGGTCTATCATGGTCATGGTCACACTACTACAACATGCAGAAGGAAGAATGGAAACATGAACAATGGACCTTGGAGAGCACCTGGATTGGTTTGCTATCACCGCAACAAACTGAGTCACATTGCCAGATTCTATAGATCAAGAGAGAACATATATGATGATATACCAGTCACTCTAGAAGGAAACATTGATGTTGACACTGTTCAAGTAGGCATGAACAAAACTTGGAAGAAGAAACCAGGGGTGTTACAAGAGGAACCGGTTTCTGCACCTAGTGTGGAAATCACGAAACTGACAAACTAAGCTTCAAAAAAATCTTAGGGGGAGCAAATGGTGAATTGTTTTGAACCCCCGGTTTACACTGGCAAAAGACCTTAATCGGTATGTGATACCTGTCATTTGGCAGAAGACCAAAAATGGTAAAAAGACAAATTAGGGTTTACGCCCTAATGGAGGAGCATTAATGATGGTAGGTGAGGAATATGCTTAAAAGCATTTTTCAAATCATTTCTCACTATCTTTTTTCGAGCGAAGAAAAGTTTTTCAAAGAGCAGAAAGGTGATTTGAGCTGAGATTTTGAGAAATTGAGAAACCACGAAGGAGATTCAAATCCAAATTGCAAATGTTCAAGTGGAGAACACAAAGTGGTGATTCAACAATCGACGGAGTGTGAAGTGAAGGAGAATCTGCAAGCCCTAAATTCACATGTTTCAAAAGGTATTTCTTGAGTTCTTAAAATTTCTATCATGGCTTCTGCATCTCATACCAGTTCTAGTGCATCTGTCGAGTCTGCAAGTTTTATTCAATGAAAGTCTAAGTATAATGCCCTATCACAAGTTTCGGCTGGTGTGATAGTAGAAGAGGGAATTTATGACTACATAGATTACAAGATTGAAGACCTAGGGTCTCTAGCTATCCACTCCCAGTTAGGTTTATTTTGTGGAAAGGATAAGAAGATCAAACCAGAGTATAATATTTTTGAGAAGAAGAAGCTCCACAATGTTATTTACTTCCTGGAGGATTTCACAGAGGATCATATAAGGATCATTCTAAGCAGAGTCCATGGTGACAAGATGTACCTAGAAAGAACACATGATATCACGCCGCAGCCAATTCATGTAGTCACTAGTTTCTACAACATAGGGGAATTGCCAGCCCTAAGGACGGTAAGCAAAACTGAAATGTCCAAGCTCACCAGTTCAGTGAGCGACTCACGAGGCATGACAGTCAATTCTATCAAGGATGATCTGGTTAAGTATGCCTGCATGGTGATAGGCTACCGGACATTCTCTGCTAGCAGGATTAACTTTGTATCTGCTACAATGGTAAATGCCGCTTACCGGATGATAAAGGAGGATGCATCATTTGACCTGTGCATTGGTATGTAGAGACAACTCCTGTTGAATTTGAAGTTGATCAAATAGGATAATGCACTAAGGTTCAAGTTTGGACAACTACTGGTTGGGTCGTTCTTCTATTTCCAAGGCTACTTTCCAGGAGTAGGAGATGTCCAGTGGTCTACTGACCAACCAGTGACCAAGCAAATCAAGGAAAGCATTCAAGCAATTGGAACCAGTTACCCTGATGTTTTGAACAAGTATTTTGATGAGTTCAGATGGAAAATGAGCCAAAGAATGAGGATATCGGGTGACATTGTCAAGAAATATGAAGACGATATCTATTTCACCATCCAAGTGGATAAATGCATAATGGAGGTTGTTGAGCCTAGATAGGAAGAAGTGGAGCTAATGGGCTATGAGGTGATGCAAAATATGATGGAAGGGTATGCCTCTACCCTTATTGCCTCACCTCTTAACCCTAAGGCAGAGAGGACCAGAACCTATCTGGAAAGGGTTACACCAATCGAGGAACCCTCTGCAAAGAAAGGAAAAGAACCTGCAGTGAAGAAGGCAAAGGCAGTGCCTGCAACATCAACATCGGTTACAACAACACGTCCAAAAGTGACCAAATGGTCACTGGCCAAGAAGAAACTGAAAGAAGCACTGACTAAAGTCTTCGAAAGGAAAAGGAAGACAAAAAGCAATACACCAGACTCAAAGGAAACTGTGTCTAAGGAGCAGCCCAAGAAGGCGAGACAAACAAGAAAGAAGACAAAGAATGAACTGGCATCATCTGCACCGGTAAATATTGATATATCCTCCTATAAACCTTTGACACATTGTCAAAGAACAATAAAGAATATTAGGAGAAAATTGCTATATGATTTAATTGAGTATTTTGATGACTTTAATGATGATGAAAAGGAAGCAGTCGAAAAGGAAATAATTCAGTATTTATGTGTTAATGACCAGTCGCCTTCAGAAATTAGATCTGAAACATCGGATTCTTTGTATAAATCCTTAAATAATAAATGGCGCACTGCCATAGAGCAAGAACAGAAAATGAGAGAAAATTTTTTTGCTGAACATTTTCCTGATGTATCAAATTCGGAACTGTTCGATGTAATGAACAATTACAAAGGTCTTTTCTTCATGAGAAGAAGAATACTCTTGTTACTAGAAGGGAAGGGTAAGGAAGTTCTCAAGGACACACACACTCATGCTCTTGAAGCTCTGAAGATGCATCGAGTGGCTGAAGCCAACCAGCAAGCTGAAAAAGAACCGGTTATATCCAAACTGGATGAAGTACTTGATGATGAAGGAAACCCAGTTGATGAACCAGTCGACACTATTGATGTCGATGCCCTAGACGTAGAAGATGTTACTCAGGAAACACCATCTGAGGCAACAGGCTAAACAAGTTGATAAGCAAGCTGATGATAGATAGGAAGCGACAAAGGAATAGATTGAGCAAAGGAAAAAGGATGAAGAAGAGAAGAAGAAAAAGGATGAAGAAGAGAAGAAGAAAAATGATGAAGAAGAGAAGAAGAAGAAAGATGAAGAGGAGAAGAAGAAGAAGGATGAAGAAGAGAAAAAGAAGCAAGAAGATGAAAAGAAAAAGAAAGAAGAGGAAGACAAGGAAGAGGAGAAGAGGAAGGAAGCAGAGAAGAAGAAGAAGGAAGAGGAAGAAAAAGAAGAGGCGAAGAGGAGAGAAGTAGAGAAAAGGAAGAAGGAAGAGGAGGACAAAGAAGAGGAGAAAAGGAAAGAAGCAGAGATGAAAAAAGAAGAGGAGGATAAGGAAGTGGAGAAGAGGAGAGAAGCGGAGAAGAAGAAAGTGGAAGAGGACAAGGCAGGAGAAGCAGAAAAGAGCACCCAGACGGAGACTCTGAAGGCAACCGGGAGTCAAGCCAAACCGGCTGATCTCACCAGTCCTATCGATCTCCAGTCTGCAAGTGAAATAGAGCTAATGTAGAGCATCAAGGTTGATCAAGAGCACCTTGAAATTATTCTAAGGAATAGGGAGAAAGATGTAATTCAAGTGGCTGTGGACACTCTTACCAGTTTGATACCCGATACAAATCTTCCCATCATCGATTCATCACTAGCTAAACTTAAGCTCCTATGCACAGTAGTGGATGATCAAGTGCAGAGCCTAGAAGAGGCAGCAAAGGCAAATGTCAAGAAGGAGAATCAAAAATCTCTTAATCCAGCTCTAGTGAAGAAGTTGAATGAGCTCCGGTCTGAACTAAAGAAAGAACAAAAGGATATAAGGGACGCTCTAGATGAGGGGAATCTACTACTCAGCAAGATCTGCCAACCCCATATGTTCTATGATGATGTGCTAGCTCAGAAGCAAAAGCTTCAAGAAGACTTGAAGTCCTACATGAGTACATTCAAGCCACCTTATGATTCCTTTACAACTTATGGGCAAACCATTCACCGGTTTCACATCCAGTCAGCAAAAATGGAGCAAGAGATCAACACCCAGTCTAGATATTTGCAGGAGCTATAACTGGTTCTACTCCCATGATTGCAAATTCTTTAGAAGTGCTATCTAAACCTGGATGCCTTAACAGTTACACAGGAGATGAGCACAATTGATGCCATGGAAGAACAGGTCTCCCAGATGTAGACATAAAAAGAAGTAGCCACCTCCCTACTTGAGTCCTGGTCTTTGTCGATGAAACAATTCTTGCAGGACTTTAAATATGTTTTTGACAAGTATTAATCCTTATTGTCATAAACTTTTATTATTTTAATATCAAATGAAAATAGGGTTGGTCAGCTATACTTTGTCATTGTTGGCAAATGGGGAGAAGAATTCTATTTGGGAGAAGTATTTGGTAATCAAAATTTTGATATATGCTCTAAATATCTCAAAGTTTATGCTCTATATGCAAAAGTGCTATACATTGTATTGTTAAAGGGATAGTGTATATGCTTAGGGGGAGAAATTTTGCTAATGGCATGATTTTGTTGTAAAACACTTAGATGTCAAAAATTTTATTTTCCTAAGTGTTTCCATCAATGCCAAAGGGGAAGATTGTTGGCATTTTTGATGTTTATGTTGTGATTGTCATTGATGAACACACACTTGCATTGAGATCTCCTTTATATGTATGAGTTAGAGCACAACCGATATTTGTTCCAATCGGTATGTTGTATTATAGTCTTTAGACTATTGGTGTTTTGCAGAATGTGTTTCCTGATCTGAAGTAGCATGTTGACCCCAAGCGGTTCATGGATCCCAAGCGGTATGAGGGATTAAAGCAGCATAACACATTTCTACTAGTCTTCATTTTTGTCAAACTGACAACTGACATTTTATATGAACCAGTAATACTTTGTGATGAGTTACCAACCGACATTTTGTGATGAGTTACCATCCACCGATTGTTTGATGGTGCCGCCACCTAAATGATGCTTTTTGTGTCGTGGTACCAAGTATGTCCAGGTTCATTGAACCTAGGAAATTGTTATGTAATCCTATTGGACCGACATGAAATCAGATTCCTTTATAAGTACATCATGTCTAGGGTTTTAGGTTGTTGATGTGGTTGTAGAAAAAGTTTATGTTGTTGCTAGGGTTTAAGGTGGTTGAGGAGTTGGAGAGAATATGAATGTGTATAAGACTGAAGTAATGCTGGAGTGCATTAGGAACGAGCTATCAAGGATCTAACTGAGTAGTCTGTGCTACTAGCTAGATCAAACACTTGTTGATTACTCACATCTTTGACAAGTCTGTAGCCCTTACCGGGTAGGCCCAAAAGCCTTTTGTAAATCCTCTAACAAGGTGGTTCACATCTGTGGATCTAAATTCCTCTAGAAAGGTAGTCTTTAATCAGACTTATCTCCTAATAGAGATTGAGATTCCTAACAGGATCTGTTCTGGTAAAGAACATTGTAAGACCTTAACCGGTCTGTCCTTAACCAATCTGGGTCCTATTTTGCAGATAGTTACTTGTGAGTTCCATCTCACCGTGGTTTTTTCCATTTGGGTTTCCATGTCAAAATCTCTTGTGTTATGGTGTTTTTTCTTTTGTGGGTGAATGCATTATTAGCTGTTTGGTTTGCATGTGTGTTAACCGGTTTGTCTGCTAAACTATTTTACTGGTTTACTATTAGTTTTGCAAAGTGCTTAAGTGCAGAGATTTTTGGTATACTAATTCACCCCCCCCTCTTAGTATTCATCACTTCTCATCATATGGCATCTTCGCAATCTATGTTCTCTTCATTTGAGCCTTGCACCATGTCACAGATTTTGATGGGCAATCATACATACATGGATGTGATTGTGAAAGGAACTATTGTCATTGGGGATAACTCCTTCAATGATGTGTTGTGTGTACCCCACTTGAAAAACAATCTCCTTTCCATATATCAAATCACACATGGAACAACTAAGAGAATTATGGAGTTCACACGTGAGATAGTTTTCATTAGAGACTTGGAGACTAGAGCTATCATTGCGAATGGGGTGGTTGATCATGCATCTTGGTTATACTCCTTTTTCAGATTTTGTTGATGAGGATGATTTTACATATGATGATTGTACACATGATGATTTCATATATGATGATTCAAATTTTGAGGAGAACTTTGGATACTTGAACATGGGGATTCTCACATGTGACCCCATTCTCGAGCCTTGTGTTTCATCTCCTCCTATTTATATCACATCACCTATTGCACCCAATGATGCAGATAGTGCGACGGTTTTGCCTTCATGTGATTCAGTGCAATAGGATATTCATTGTTTTCCAACTTTAGCTTCATTGGATGAGTACTTGATAGACATTGTAGGTTTATTTGTGGAATCCTACATTGCAGATTTGGGAGACATCATTGATGATATTCATCTTCTCTTTGATGAAGATGATCCTTCTTCAATTGTTGCGAGGGAACAATCTGACCCTCTTGTTCATTTTCTACATGATCATTCTTTCGAGGTTGACATGATTGTGGATTCTTATGTACAATAGTTGGAGGAGGTCTCTCTATGCTTTGAGGAGACATGTGAGTCTTTGAGACTTGTTCTACTTTCATCTCCACTAGATCTTGGAGTGCCTTTTTCAGCAGTGTGGAGTAGTTTACCACCTTTGGAGGGGGTAACTTCCATCTTTGACATGGGGACACTTTAGCAATTTTCAGAGACTTCATTCATCATGCATTTTTTTCATACATATTCCCTTCATGATTTGGGGAGACTTCATGGATACACCTTTGGTTTTGTTTCTTCCTAAGGGGAGGAATGTTGTTTGACGTTCATGGAGAAGTTTCTTCATACATCATCGAGATTCTACCATTGGTGCAAATTGTACATTGAGGGAGGGGGGCTTACTCGCTTCTCTTCTTCTCTCATATGGGGGGGTCTTTTTCCTCACATGGGGTTTTGTTCCTCACATACTTCTATGAGAGTTCTCTTGTATAGCTTTCATCTCTCTTTTGGGGGAGGGTTTTTTCCCATTGGATTTTCCTCTCTTTCCCTACTTTCTGAGAGCTTTCATTGCATTAGTTTGAATGCATTTGCATTAGTACATGGGTACCTAACATGGCCTCATAACCGAGACCCATCTTGTATTGCTTAGTTGCATCGTAGACTTAACTGTATTCCCCAAAGTTGCACTTAAGGGGGGGTGTTGGTGTAAATAATTATTCATCATGGATATTATTACACCTTACTTAAGTTTACTTAGGATATTGCATTTCATAGTAGTTTGGGTATGAGACACTTGGGTGTTTGTGCCACATTGGGATATTTCGTATAGGAGAATTTCCACCTTTTATGGTGTTGATATTGTTACTACTTTATCATATCCACTTATTGTGGAGTGAGAATTCCACCTTCAGTGGGTGATCCACCTCATGTGGAATATTTTATTTTTTCTCCTACCTACCACACCTATTTCCTACCTACCCTTGTTTCTTATTGAGGCACATGTCTTGTTTGTGTGCTCACATATCCATACAACCTTGCCTATATATGTAGGTTCATATTCATTGTATGAATGACTATTGGTCTTTTGATCATCTATCTATTGATAAGAATATAGTTTATTCTTGTCCTATATCTTGTCTCTCTATTTTGTACTTTTCATTGAGCTCTTGATCTTGGCAAAATCTCACAGTGTGGAAGGTCAATTAGGGAAAATTTTGGTGTATTTTGCATATATTTGTTCAATGTGTAAGTTCAATTGGCACGCCATTTAAAACTTGATGTTATTTGTGCAACCAAGGTCTTAATCAAGAAGTGATAGCTTAAAATGAACAATGCATCTAGTTATAGGGAACCAAACATAAGTTAAAAAAGAAAGACAGAGACAATGAGATCTAGAAAGAGAGGGAGAGAAAGAGATGGGAAGATAGAGCTAGAGGGAGCAAGAGATATATAAAGGAGGTAATAGAGAGAAGGAGAGAGAGAGAGAGAGGACATATAGAGATAGAGATAGCTATAGAGATAGAGAGGGAGAAACAAGGAGTGTGTGTGAAAGTGTGAGAGATATTTAGATAGAGATGGGGATGAGTAACAATGAGTGTGTGAACAAGATTTAGAGATATTGATAGATAGAGGATAGAGAAATAAAGAGATATAGAAAGAGGGAGTAGCACAGAGAGGAGAGAGAGGGAGAGGTATAGATAAGGAGAGATAAGGATAGAAATAGGAGTGATAGAGAAATCATAGTGGTATATATATATATACACACACAGAGAGAGAGAGAGAGAGAGAGAGAGAGAGAGAGAGAGAGAGAGAGAGAGAGAGAGAGAGAGAGAGAGAGAGAGATGCACAAAGAGGTAAGGGGATAGAGGAAGGAGAGGGTAAATAAAGAGATAGAAAGTGATGGAGAGATGAATTAAATGTATTATATAAACTAAAAGGAAAATTTAAAATATAATTGTTCTCCAATAAATGAAACTTAAATAATAAGATAAATAATTATAAATTAAATTAACTCTAAAACAACTTTTAATTATTGTTTGTAATTTCATAAAAAGACAAATAATTAAAAAAAATTCAAACCTAAATCTAAAATAAAATTTAAACTGAACAAACTAAATGCAAAGTCAAAATATATGAAAAATCCAATTATTAATAAAAATAATAATTTAATTTTTTTATAATAAATAGTAAATATTTTAAATTAAAAAATAATTATATAAAAAACAAAACTATTTATTTATTTATTAGATCTAAAATATTAATAAAACATGTACCTAAAAAATATGATTAATAGATTACAAACATTGTTAACATTAATTCAATCACAATCCAAATCCTAACCTTAAGATTTATCATATCTTAAATGGTGCATAATGTACTTAGTTAGGGTATGTTCTCGCATTATTTAGATAAGATCTTTAGATATTGTATTGTGTCTAATAACTTAACTATAATTATAGTTTTTTCTTTTTAATTTGGTTATGTGTGCACCTTGGGCTAGAATTAAACCATAATTAAGTATTATAAGGGTTAAGGTTAGAATTATTATAAATTTGGCTTTAATAATAAATACTTTAAGTGCTTTTAAGTACAATTACATTTCTATGTGGGACTAAGTATTATTGGATCTAAAATTATAAATTAAACTAAATCAAATTTCTATTAAAAAATAAACCAACAATGACTAATTATAATTTTAGTATAAGTTAAAGACTAAAATCTAGATTTAATGACTAATTATAATTTCAGAATAAGTTAAAGACTAAAATCTAGATTTAAAACCAACTTTCAATTCTTTTTTTTTTTTTTGCATGCAAATCATTTCATATTAGAAATTTTAAATGAATAGTTAAATATAAAATTCTAAATAAATATATATTAACTAAAAAACATTCTATTTTATTTTAAAAATCACTTTTAACAAGAAAATCAATTTTTTAAAAATTAAAAAATTTATGTATCTAGTTATAAACTAGCAGTTGCATGCAATGTGCGCACAACAGGAAGCCGATAGGTGGGGCAAGAAGTCCATAGTTTCATTATTTTCTATTGCCGTACGAAGAAGAATGCATATGTTTGTTTACATGAAGAGGAAAATGTCATATGGTGCTTGCAATCAAATTCAATGACAAACAAAGGGAAATAGACCTTGCAAAGGCTTAGAAAGAGAAGTACAAGATGAGAAAAAAAGCAATGTGATCATATATCCATTTTATGAAAAATTCCTTAATTGAATAGTGAGAAAAAGAGGTTTGTCACTCATGTGTACATGTTGGAATAGAATCATATGCATGACAACAATGTTGCATGGAAATTGAACATAAGGGTATGCTGCATTGAACATGACAAGTCTACACTTTGAATTTGAAATCGGTATTGATAATTCGGTTGCACACCTTCATTTAAGTACAATCCTTCATTTTTAGGACATAGTTATTGCACATGTACCATAGTTGAATTCTAGTTCACAGATTGAACTTTCAGCAAGAACAGGTCTGAATTTAAAGTAAACAACAAATTTGGAAAATTGAAATTTTGGATTGAACAACATGAAGAAGGTAGAATTTATGTAGAAGGGAGAAGAGTCGTGTGTTTTTGGGTAGCGCTATCTACACAAATAAAATGACAAGAGGAAAATAAGCTAAACTATAAAGAAAGAAAAATGAGTAATGAATAATTTGAAACTAGGAAGATCATTACCATATAGGGAAAGTTGAGAATGAGAAAGTAGCATGCAAAGGAGTTGTATAATGTAAGAGAGAATCACTTGTCATCATTTGGTAAAGAATTTGGATCAGTAAATTCATTGCAAAGACATGAATAATTTCAACTATGAACTTGCAAAGAGGGTGAGTTCGTTTGGTGGTGAACTGTGCAGTTGCTTACAAGTGTTTTTTGAAGGTAGTAGTCATTGTCTTCACCTATGTACAAAACAACAAACAAAGAATATCAATCATTTATTGGAAAAAAACTAAACTATACAGAAAGAAAAAGGAACAACGAATACTGTGAAAGTGGGAACATTATTACTAGAGTGGGAAAGATGAGAATGAGAAAGGAGCATGCAAAGGAGTTGTATAATGTAAGGGAGAATCACCTATCATCATTTGGAAAAGAATATGGATTAGTAAATTCATTGCAATGACATGAATAATTTCAATTTTGAACTTACAAAGATGGTGGGGTAGTTTGGTGGTGAACTACGGAGTTGTTTCTAGTGTTTTGTGAAGCTATAAATGGCTATCTTCAGTTGTATACAAAAAACAAAAACAAAGAATAAGTGCAAGGAGCAGAGGATCAACTTTGAAATCTGCAACAAAGAATGTATGCTTTTTGAATCTTAAATGTGGTAAAGAGGTACAGATAACTTATATTGAGCAATGGAAAGTGTGAACAATATTGTGCAATGATCGCAAGGAGGGAGGGAACTAATGAGTGTTGGCTTGAATACATTTTATAGCTAGGGAGGGAGAAGGGAGAGAGACTCTATTTTTTAGCAACTATTTGATGAATACTAAGAGGGGGGGTGAATTAGTATGCCAAAATCCTCTGTATTTAAACACTTACACAGTTTGAAGATAAACCGGTAAAATAGTCTGACAAACAGACTGGTTATCACACATGCAAACTGTAGATAGGAAATGTGGAAATCATCACAGCAATGTAAACATTAGCCTAGTTCAATCATGAAAACTCAATTGCAATGACCAACCCTAATTAAATTCAATGAAAACAAGAAAACAAGACATTCAAAATGAAATCTAAGCAAACCAAATGCAGATGTCTCCTTCATGTGGCTCCATTGTTCTTCTTTCTCCTTCAAATTGCTTTGTTTTGTGGATCGTACCTTCAAGTGCATAAGTATAATATGAAAGCAAAATTGACAAGACAAGATGACAACATAAGGGTACTAGAAGCATGATTGATTTGACCAGGGACTTTGATTGAAGAAATTCATCCAATTTATAGACAAATTGGAGAAAAGATCAGATTAGCATGAAGAGATTTGAAAGGAAATTTCAAATCAAGAATGACAAATATGACAAATTGTGACAAATTTGCACTTTCTATGCAAAATTGATTGATTGATAATTTTGACAAAATTATGATAAATTTCTATGTCAAAATTGATTGATTGACAATTATGACAAAATATGACAAATTTTCTATGTCATTCCCATGAAATTAGGAGAAATATAGGAGAAAATTGAAATTAGATGAATTAGAAATTAGGAAATTAGAAAATGAGGAAATTAGGAATTAAGAAATTTAGAAAATGAGGAAATTAGGAATTAAGTGAATTAATTAACAATTTTTCATTTATTAATTAATTCACAAAAGAGGGAGGAATTAATTAGCTAATTAAATGAACATTTAATTGCGATGAGAAGACTTAGGATAAATAAACTATTTAACCTAGAGGGAGAAATGACAAACAAGGTTAAATGAATAAATCATGAAACCCTAGAAGATGAATTAGAAAATGCAAGAATGACAATTAGGTCTTGACAAAAGATAATTGATGTCGATTCGATTTGATCATGATTTTGACTTGATAAATGATTTGATTGATAAATGCGCCAATTGACAAGGAACAATGACAAATTGATCCAAACTGACATGATTGAGAAGGACGAAGATCGATGACAAATTGATCACAAAATTGATGAGATTGAAAAGGAGAAGGATTGATGACAAATTGATCACAAGGTGACAAGATTGACAAGAGGACAAGGATCGATGACAAATCGATCGCAAAATAACAAAATTGTCAAGGACAAGGATTGACCAAAATCATGACTGAAGATTGTTATCGACAAGACCAAATTTGAAAGCGAGACAAATGAAGAATGCAGAAGAAGGACTCGATGCTCGCAAATGATAAATACCAAGTACGCAACATAGAAGAAATGTTAATGCGATGCAAAAAACCTAAAATAAGGCAATGCGCCAATGTTAAAATACGACTCCGCAAGCGTTGACCAGTTTTAGACGTCTACATTTTGCCCCTCTTTGAGACAATGCGATATTAAGCATTGTTTCAAAGAACAATAATGAAAATGCCCCAGACAATAACAATGACATTTGCATGCCCCCTCAAGGAATTGGCCGAAAACATCCAGAAAAGAGGCCAATTAGTCGATAAGAATAATAGAAAATGATAGGTTCGAACAGATCGCCAAGACTGACGGAAGAAATGTTAGTAAGAAGAAATTAGACATAGGACAGTTAGAGATGAAGGAAAACTTGCTTTCACATATGCACATAAGTAGGTGAGAACCTTTATTTGATATGGCGAAATGGATGTGGCGCAACATGGCAATGAAGGCCAGAGCGATAATGCAATCCCTTTGCGTAAAATAGACATGTTCACAGACAAGGAATGGTTCAAAAATCCTAAGACAAACTTGCCCCAGAATGTTATGAAACACTCCACAAATAGAAGAAAAAAATAATAAAGAACCATGAGCCATCCTGACCACTCTAAATCACTTAGTGACATCATCAAGCAACATAGGAACATGGTCGAAGACAAAAATAAATCAATAAAAAGATAAGACTTGCAAATTCAAACAAGTCAAACAAACATTCTGATCATCATTGTCAAAAGTGGAAAACAAGAATGATCATGTTGTCTGGTTCCAGGGAATGAGGTACCCCGTCTATGACAGGACACAGTCTGGTTTTGAGCATACCACACCCTGTATATGACCCATGATAGTAGTGACAAAGTCAAATGATATTGATGCTGACGTTTGATTGATAAGGCAATTTTGATCAGTTTGAATGTCTAGTTTGATTGAAAAAGTTCATCTATTAATGCGTGAATTACAGTGAAGCACAATGTTTGATTGATTGTCGTATGCTCAGCGATCTGTCTATGCACAAAGGGGTTTTTTTTGTTTTGTTTTTTCAGGACTTTATTTGACTTTTTAGGGAGTTTTTTCAGGACATTATTTGATTTTTAGGGATTTTCTCAGGACATTATTTGATTTTTAGAGATTTTTTTAGGACATTATTTGATGTTTAGGGATTTTTTCAGGACATTATTTGATTTTTAGGGATTTTTTTAGGACATTTTAGCTGAAAATGAACACATGATTTTTTTGATGTTTTTGAATGTTTTCAAGTTTTTTTTCAATTTTTTTAAATTATTTCAGGACATTTTTCAATTTTTATGATTTTTCCCCCAGTGTCTAGCAAGGCAAGGAATATGACAGGTGAATAAATAGGCTTTCTGAAATGATAGTGGATAGAGGGAAGACAAAGGCCTTTTATTATGGAGACAATATGGATGCAATTTTCAAGGGCTATTGCGTGATGGGACAAGAGACTGGATATGACAATGTAAAGCAGTGGCATGAGGGATATGTCAAGAGGTTTTTGAAACCATGTTTAAATTTTTGCGTCCTTATGTCAGATTAAGATCAAGGGATAGAAAGCGTGTATGGATAGTGATAAGATATGGATAGGATAAGCAAGACCAAGGATGGATAAGGGACATGGACTGAAGGTCGGGATAGGATACATGATAGTGGCAGAAAGTTGCAATAAGATAGGGAATATGGATGAAAGGTTATAATAAGCAAATGGATAAAGACCAAAAACTATGATAGACTAAAAGCTGCAAACAAGATGCATGATGCTCATGATAACCCTCAGCCTTGTCAAGATCAAAGGTGGAAAGAGGAAACTGGACATGAGGGACAATAGGATAAGGAAGGGTAATGACAGGGGTATGACATGGTATGATAGGATAATGAAGGGCAATAGGATATGAAGGAGGAAACCTGCCCCCAAGTGTGGTATGCAAGAAGTTCATAGATTGCGCATGACGCTTGTTTGCTAGGTTTTCATCACGGTACTTGCCCAAGGTGCCTGTTTGCCAGGTTTTCACCAGTGGACGAATTATTTTTTCTTTACTTTTTTTTTTTCTTTTGTCTTTTTTTTTTTGTTTTGACATTTTCAATAGAAGATGGACACATGATAGAGGATGGAAGAAGGACTCAAACATCTTTTTGTTTCGATAGTAGCCTTGAAAAAAAAAATGGACCATGACCTTTAAAAGCATGCTCAAAGACGTTGGTAGGATAAGGACATGGAAAATGAGATGAAACTAAGGCAAGGATTTATGCAAAGGGATCAAAGGATGGAAAATATGCATTGGATAATAGATAGGGTATTAGAAGAATTGTACTTCATTGGATGGAAATGAAGGTAGGATCAACATTGGAACACACCTTGAGGGGTGATGGACTGATGGAGGAAGAGTGGGTTTTGGATATGGAGATTTTGACAAAGGAAAGGCTATGGATTTTGGGACATAAGGGCCCAAAATGGATGAAGAAGGTGATGGAGGAATAGACTTGGAAGGTTTGGATGGAGGAATAGCAATTTTAGGTGCCAATTTTGATGTTTCTTTAGGCTTTTGTGCTTCAAGGAGTTTCTTAGGGATCCACATGGTTTTTGATTTTTCATGCTTTTGTGGTTCCTTGGAGTGCATTGCTTGCATAAGGGATTTAGGAACCCATATATATTTTGACTTTTGTTTTTGAGCAATGGGCCTTTGTGGCCTTTTGGATATTTCTTTTTCTTTATAGATCATATTGTTCTTTGTTTTGACATGTTGATTATATTGGACATGTTGATCCTTGAATACATGTGGATTGCTAGACTTATGACATTTATACTTGGCATCCAAATTGCTTGGAGGGGGAAAGGAATGCATGGATGGATATGAATGAAATGGAGTTCTTTTGGATGGATGGAATTTACTCAAGGATGTGTGCCTTTTCTAACCTTGAATAGAGGATGAAGGGATATAAGGACCTAAGATGGATGGAAAGTATGATGGGGAAGGTGTATGTTTTGATTTTGAAGGGATGTTGGATTTAGTAGGGGTACCCACATCTTGAGGAATTTCACTGAGGCCATGACCCTTAATATTTTCTTTAACATGAAGGGATTCTTGCTTATGAAGATCTACTCCTTTGCCTCTATGAATATCTTGACTTGTAGGATACTCTTTTCTTTGGGAAGAAGATGCGAGTCCATTATGAGGTGGGTATGACATGAGAGAAATAATGAGATCTTGAAGTGGATCAGATTGCACCAAAGTGGAAGAACCCATTATGCATGTCGAGGGTTCATGAACATCTTGCACTGACATGTTAGAATCATGAGGGGAATTAGGATCATGAGGGGGAATAGGATTGTGAGGTGGACATGGTTCAATGACAAGCTCTTCAAGAGATGTAATGGGAGAAATAATGGGATCATCAAAAGAAATGTGATCTTGGAGTGTATATGGAGCATTAGGACAAGGAGATGGAGGAACAAGAGGATCTTGTGGAGGATCTAAAGGAATAATTTGATCTTGACAAGGAGGAAGATCATTGGAATCCTCTTTAAAGGTGCTTTGCTCTTGACTTTCAATGGGATCATCATAAAGGATGGAAAGGATATCTTGATCTTTCTCAGGAAGTAGAATGTCAATGGGATTTGAAAGGACACTATGTTCATGAAATGGAATGGGATCGTTTGGGATTGGATGAACTGGGATATCTTGATCTTGCCCGGGGAATGGAGTGTCAATAGGACTTTGGATAGGATAGACAAGAATAGGGGAATCATCATGAGTTTCTGGGAAGATGAGATCTTGGTCAACAATTGGATGGGATGATAAGGTTTCAGGATCTTGATCTTGATCTATTTTAACACACGTTTCTTTATGCTCTAAATTATCCTCTTGACATGGGGTTAGACTTTGGATATGCATGGGGGATTCTGACAAGGGATCAATGGTTTGGCATGAAGGAAATGCACTTTGAACATTTGTGATGGATTCTGGCAAGGAATCAATGCTTGAACATGAGGAATAGGGACTTCGAATGGGGTCCTCTAAAATAGGTAATGGCAATAAAGTGCATGGTGGCATTGGGTCTAGTATTTCTGAAACATGACAAGGATGTGCATCATGAATTGGATTATCGTGGCAATCAATTATGGATAGACCTTGGGTAATTTCATCCTTGGGTGTATTGTTTGATGAGGACAATATGGAAGGTTCTTGTGAAACTTCTAGAGGTGTAGGGATAGATGCCACTAGAGAGTCAATTTGCTTGCGAGGGGATGAGGCATTGCTAGACATAAGTGTATTATTTTGATCTTCCTCAAAGAACTCACTTGGTAATTTCCTTAAGATCATTGCAATAAAGCCACCTTTCTTTCAAGGTTTTGACATAGTTGTATTTGGAATTTGAACTTGTTTGGCAAGGAGTTGGTTCTGATCTAATGTCATGTTTTGATATTGGACTTGGTTCAATTGTTCTGACATGTTTGAAACTTGGGTTGGTGTGTGCTGCAACCTTTGTTTTTGAATGTTTGGTTGTGGTTGTTGACATTGATATTCCACCATTGGTTGAACCATTTGTGGACATTGTATAATTAGTTGGACATATTGTTGAAATTGGACCATTGGTTGTATTGGTTGTATATGTTGAACAATTGGTTGAACCATTGGTTGTATTGGTTGAAAATCTGATTGATAGTAAACACCTTCTTGTTCTTGTTGTGGAGGCACATAATGTTGAAATTGATGTTGTCTCCTTTCTTGAAATTGTTTCATCATCTCTATTTGGGAGAGGAGAGCTAGTATGTCTGATAGTTCAAGAAGAGATCTTACATCAATTGGCTCAATCTTTGGATTTCGACCTAGAAATTTTTGAAACATTTTGGACATTTGTGATCTATTCTTCTCAATGTTTTTCATTCGTTGTTCCAAAATCTCATTTTCTTGAGCTAGTTTCTCCTCTAGTTTTTGTATTTGGACATTTACATCATCATGATAAGTTTGATCCAAGTTCTGAGACATGTAGAGATTGGATTGACATGGTTGATTGCTCAATTGTGATGACATGGCTTTGTAAGAAGGTTGAGACCTCATTTCAACAAACATGTCACTATGCAATGCAACTAATGGGATTGACAAATGCAACCTAAAAGGATGACAATGCAACTTAATGTTTTTGTTGTTTTTCAAGATTTTGACAAACTCATGAATGCAATTCTAAAAATGAGACCCTTAGGAAATTGAAATGATGTCTAGACCTCAAAGGACAAAAGGACCAAGTGACAAAAGGACAAAATGACAATGTCTCACCTATATGCTTGGATACTAAGCTAGGTTTGACCAAAATGATAGTGATGACAAAAAGACAAAGCTTTGATAAGGTCTAGACTTCCTAACAATAAATTAGGGTTTTATCAAAGATTTGCATTACTCAAGTATGACAAAACATAGTTTTGAAACTATATGCAAAGGGACAATTACTATGCAAATGACCCTAATATGATATGATAATGACCTAAGCTTAATGAAGAGACCTAGGGTATGCAAATGTGACCTAATGTTATGAGGACAAAGATGCAAATGCAAATGTATGACAATGTCAACCTAAGACAAAACCTAAGGTTGAATTATGAAATGGTATTACTCTAATGCAAGAGGACACATGCAAATGGATGACCCTTATTGATATGCAAAGGAGTATGACCTAGGTGAAACCTAACCTTGGTAGTTGACAATGAATTTGCAAAATGCAAACCTAGGATGAACCTAAATCTAAGTGACATGAATGTTGAGACAAGATTTTGAAAAATGTTTGACAACCATGTTTGAAGGTGTTTTGAACTTTGTTGAATGGAATACTCTTGTGTTTAACCTTGTTTTGAATCAATTTGGCTTGGTTTTTGAAATGAGACACAACTCAACTTTTGACAAGCAAAGAAGACAAGATATTTTAACTTAGACTCAAGACAATCATGCTCATTCACACATTTCTTATGGTAGGTAAGGACAGTAGGTACTTGAGAGGTAGACTCGTTATGAGATTCAAGGAGAATACATAGATGCTTGACCCCACGGGCTCCCCTCCATGACACTCACTTCTCAGGGAAGCCAAGCATTAGTCCCCATGGAAATCTCCCCATGGCGAACTTAGCATCTCTTCCAAGTATCCGAACTTGTCCTTCTCAAGCAACTAGAAGGATTTTTGGCCTCTAAATACAAGGTGTTTAGTAAGGATTTCTGTTAAGCGTTACTCCTTGGTGTCACACAAGTGTGATTGAGATATTAAGCCCACCAAGATACCAAACAAATGTAGTCACGCAAGCACGATTTAGACCGTGAGGTCCTACTTAGATGTTGATATGAGAAAGAGTTCAAGGGTCATCACTTCCCAAGTAACTGCAATTCCCACGTAACCCTTCCTTCAAAGCTTTCGCCCATCAGGTCTTTATTTATAGTGAGTTAGAATGCCAAGGTACTCTGGCTGTGCTCACTTTAGGTCATTCCCTTCTCACAATTTGTCACTTGCTTGCAAAAGAAAGCAAATGGTCGGGAAGGAAGGCCCTGTAAAGGTAACAAACAATTCGAGCCCTGAGAATGGTATCGAAGATCTGGATTTCTGATCACCCTAAGAAGGATGAGAGCATACTCTCCTACTCCAATGTCAAACTCAACAATCAAAGCAAACACACATTCATTCCATCCTATTTAGCAATCATAATAGGTGCCTAATTATGAATTACAAACACCAATTTTAGTTGGAGTACAAGGCAACCTGCAAAATCACCAAGTCATAAGTTTAATTTGCTTAGTCTTTGACTAGCGAACTTGCATAAAATGTGTTAGTAGTTTCATTTGTTGTCTTTGTCATGCGTAATGCCAAGGTGCTGCACAAATAATTAGTACCAAAGCAAAACCAACAATGCAAAAATAGAATGCAAAACAAAATAATTTGCAAGTAAAAACACTGCTTTTTACCTCTGTTTCTGGCCTTACACAGGCGCAGAATGTCTCACGTAGGCGCAAAATGCAGTAACATAGGCGCAAAATGCAGTAACACAAGCGCAGATCCCTTTGACATAGGCACAGAAGTCCTTGACATAGGCGCAAATTGCTTGACATAGGCGCAAATTGCTCCTACACAGGCGCAAAAGTTCTCAGAAAGCCCTGCATTACCCTGTTTCTTGGGTTTTTTACCTGCAAATCATCTCAAAAGCACTCAAAAGCATGGTTAGGGGGTTAGTTCATGTTGGTTTCACCAATTAATGTAGATAGGAAATGTGGAAATCATCAAAGCAATGTAAACATTAGCCTAGTTCAATCACGAAAACTCAATTGCAATGACCAATCCTAATTAAATTCAATGAAAACATGAAAACAAGACATTCAAGATTGAAAACTAAGCAAACCAAATGCAAATGTCTCCTTCATGTGGCTCCATTATGCTTCTTTCTCCTTCAAATAGCTTTTGTTTGTGGATCTCACCTACAAGTGCATGAGCATGATGTGAAAGCAAGTATACAAGACGAGGCGACAACATAAGGATACTAGAAGCGTGATTGATTCAACTAGGGGCTATGATTGAAGAAATTCATCCAATTTATAAACAAATTGGAGAAATGACAAGATTAGCATGAAGAGATTTGAAAGGATATTTCAAATCAAGAATGGCAATTATGACAAATTATGACAAATTGACACTTTCTATGCAAGATTGATTGATTGTCAATTATGACAAATTACTATGTCAAAATTGATTGATTGTCAATTATGACAAATTACTATGTCAAAATTGATTGATTGTCAATTATGACAAATTTTGACAAATTTGCTATGTCATTCCCATGAAATTAGGAGAAAATAGGAGAAATTTGAAATTAGATGAATTAGAATTAGAAAATTAGAAAATGAGGAAATTAGGAATTAAGAAATTTAGAAAATGAGGAAATTAGGAATTAAGTGAATTAATTAACAATTTTTCATTTATTAATTAATTCACAAAAGAGGGAGGAATTAATTAGCCAATTAAATGAACATTTAATTGAGATGAGAAGACTTAGGATAAATAAACTATTTAACCTAGAGGGAGAAATGACAAACAAGGTTAAATGAATAAATCATGAAACCCTAGAAGATGAATTAGAAAATGCAAGAATGACAATTAGGTCTTGACAAAAGATAATTGATGTCAATTCGATTTGATCATGATTTTGACTTGATAAATGATTTGATTGATAAATGCGCCAATTGACGAGGAACAATGACAAATTGATCCAAATTGACATGATTGAGAAGGACGACGATCGATGACAAATTGATCGCAAAATTGATGAGATTAACAAGGACGAGGATTGATGACAAATCGATTGCAAGGTGACAAGATTGACAAGAGGACAAGGATTGATGACAAATCAATCACAAAATAACAAAATTGCCAAGGACAAGGATTGACCAAAATCATGACTGAAGATTGTTATCGACAAGACCAAATTCGAAAGCGAGACAAATGAAGAATGCAGAAGAAGGACTCGATGCTCGCAAATGATAAATACCAAGTACGCAACATAGAAGAAATGTTAATGCGATGCAAAAAACCTAAAATAAGGCAATGCGCTAATGTTAAAATATGACTCCACAAGCGTTGACCAGTTTTAGACGTCTACACAAACCAAAATGAAAATAAAGCATTCACCCACAAAAGAAATACAACCATAACACAAGATATTTGATGTGGAAACCCAACTGGTAAAAACCACGGTGAGATGGAACTCACAAGTCACTATCTACAGAATAGAAACCAGACCGGTTAAGGTCTTACAATGTTCTTCACTAGAACAGATCCTGTTAGGAATCTCAATCTCTGTTAGGAGATAAGTCCGATTAAAGACTACCTTGTTAGAGGATTTTAGATTCACAGAAGTGAACCACCTTGTTAGAGGATTTTACAAAGGCTTTTGGGCCTACCCGGTTAAGGGCTACAAACTTGTCAAAGATGTGAGTAATCAACAACTGCTTGATCTATCTAATAGCACAAACTGCTTGGTTAGATCCAGTATAGCTTACTGCTAATGCATTTCAGCATTACTTCAGTCTTCTCTATCTCTTTCTGTTACAACTTGATCTTCTCAGATAAGATTGCTCTTACAACAACTCTACAACCACCTTAAACCCTAGCCACAACATAAACCCTTTCAGTAACAACAACTGTAACAACTCAAAACCCTAGACATGATGTCCTTTTAAAGGAATCTATTTTCATGTCGGTCCAATAGGATTACATTACAATTTCCTAGGTTCAATGAATCTACACATACTCAGTAACACAACACAAAAAGCGCCGTCAGTCTGTCGGCACCATCAATCAATCGGTGGGTTGGTAACTCAGCATAAAGTATTACCGGTTCATACAAAATACCGGTTGCCAGCTTGACAAAAATGAAGACTGGTAAGAATATGTTATGCCGCTTTGCTCCTTCATACCGGTTGAGATCTACAAACCGCTTGAGGTCGATATGCCACTTCAGACCAGGAAACACATTTTGCAAAATCACCAATAGTCTAAAGACTAGAATACAACATACCGGTTGAGCTCTAGCTTATACATATAAAGGGGATCTCTATACAAGTGTGTGTCCATCAATGACAATCACAACATAAACATAAAAAATGCCAACACTATCATGAATAAACAACAGAAGATGTTAGTAATTGTTAATTTGAAAATGATAATAAATTTGGAATAATTAACAAGAGAAGAAGTTACCTGTAAAGATGAGTTACCTGTAAAGATGTTTCTTGTTATAAAGGTGGTTGAAACATTTAGGGAATGAATGTAGAACCTGTTGTAGATAGTGTATTTAAGTACAAAACCAAGAAACGTGCTAAATCAAATAAGTGAGAGGAAAAAGTAGGAAGTGCATACCATTTGTTGTCGTGAACGCAATTATTAAGACTAGAAAAGAAACGTAGACAAGAGGTCATAAACTGTAAATGTAAGGATACCTTAGTAGAGGTCGCATTTGAGTATGAACTACTTTTATCTATGAGGTACCCTACACGATGAAGCGAAGTAAGATATACATAAACCATCAAAAGGGGGAAAACATAATATTAGATTTCAAGGTTGAATTTGAAGATGTTACTGAGGAGTCTCGATTCTGCAAGTGGCAGTTTAATGTTTGATCAGAGAGATGTTATAATTTGGTCTCTTCCTTTTTTCTGATAGTGGTATAAGCATTTTTTTTCAATTTTGAATACCTCTCAAAAGTGAAATTTGGTTCAATTCTCAAACCTTGAAGTGATTTGACTCTTGAGATTGCAGTAAATGTGAGTCCTTGTTGTTTTAGTTTTTCCAATATCTATTGTTGTTTTGTCCAAAGTGAGACCTTGAGATTTGTGAATAGTAATAGCCCAAGCCATTGTAAGGGGGAGATGTGTGTGACTCCCTCAATTAATAGGTGCAATAGGAACCTATTTTGGATTTGCAATGTCCCATTGTGGGTCATTGTAATGTGGGAACTCAACAACAACATATTTTGGCAATTCTGGTGTTTTTGAATTTGTATCATACACAATTGTTTTGATTTGTCCTAAGGAGCCATTGACAAGACCAACTTCAATCCATAAATTAGCAATTAACACGACCTATTCATTTATACAAAGGAGTATCTCAAGTGGGAGTTGTTCTTCATTATCATATTCAACATTACTTTGCCTTGCTATTTGAGCAACACTTCGGGCAACTAGCAAGTGTAATTGCTTTAACATTTTAATAATGTGTCGCTTAACAGTTGCATTTGTTGAAAATAAATGTATCAAGCTATCAAATTGTATGTTTTCTTCAACAACCAATTTAGGGGATGATTGAGACATTAGAGTATCCCAAACAACCTGGAGTGAGGAGGCATTTCTAATGTTGTGAAGGATAGCATGAAATTGGTGTTGTATTTCAGATGTACCCTGCTGGCGAAAGGCGATATTTAATGTCACCATTATTGTGAAAGAGCGTCATAGTGTAAGGGTTGTAGGGTGTGATGCGTACAAAGGTTTATCCATAATGGGTGGTAGCTTGCCAAGATCACCGACAAGGATTATTGATACACCTCCAAATGGTTCTTGATGTTTATGAGGGAATGCTTGTTGCAATCTACTGTTCGATTTTGAGAAGTAGTTTAGGGCCTATAAAAATCATTTCATCTATTAAAATTTATTGCAAATCTTTATATTGCTCTTGGAACACCATTAAAGATTGCTCTGTTAAAGGTCAAATTTCTTTAATAGGAATGCGAAGAGCAGAGTGGATTGTAGTTGCTTGGATATTATATGCAAAAACACTTGTTGGGGCTAGCACAAGCAATGGATTGTTCTTGCCATTAGGGGAAGTGTTTAGTTTTTTTCTTATGCATTCTATGGGGAATGATTTACCAATGCCTGTTGTTCCTTATATAATCATTTGTATAGGTGGGATGTTATGATGAGCTGCATAATGGGAAAGTATAATGTCAAGAGCAATTTTTTGTTTGGCTGCCAATTGAAAAGTAGTGTTGTTTGAAGAGGTTGTTTGCCAAAGACCAGGTTGGAAATCAATTTTTTAGTAGATATGAAGTTAACAACAAGTGTATCAAGTTGTTCGATGAGATTAGTGGCATTCCAGTTGTAGTTAATATCATAATCATGCCTGCCCAACATTTCGAGGTCATTTATGTCGAAGTTGTTTGAAGAGCCCATTTGTGAGAGGTACTCCCATTCATATTGGTCTGCATTTTCTCGATTTGGGAAATCATCATTTTCAGACTCTTCATCATTTTTTGTTGAGCATCCTTGTTCAATTCCATTAATATGCCGACACAAGTAACCATTGATGTGTAATGATTTCCAATTCATAATGATGTCTTCCTTCGATGTTCCTATGTCTGTAGGAATATGGCAAAAGGGTTTGTGTAGGAGCAACTCAGAACAACAAAATGTTTAGAATTCATCATTGTCTTCAGTTGGTGAGAATTTAAATTGTGGGTAAACATTGACAATCACAAATTTGTGTAGTTTTTTCCATTTTGCTTTCTTGCATTGTCTATTGAATAAAAATTGTTGTGCTGATTGTATGAGGCAAACATGTTCCAACTCAACTGGTCTTTGCATTAACCTGAAATGTAAGATATATAAAATTCAGTATTGTCGTTTGAATTTGTGACATGTTGTAGAAATTTCCTACCAACATTGAGGGAGACAAAAATGGCGAATACAACTTATCAATGGTAGCTTTTGTAGCATATGGCAAGTTTCCTGTGTACTAATATCTTGATCAATAACTATCCCCATCATGAATTTTTGATATGCCAATAAGATGGTATCTTCAGTATTAGCTACAACAACTATTTTTTTTAGCATGTCAATATAGCTTTCTGATTTCCGTTCTGATTTGGAAGCATATTTAGAGATATATTGTAGAACTACCTTTTTAAAACAAACAGGTAGGCAATCAACATTTGTCCATCATATTGATAGCATAATTGGGTTATGGATATTTAAACGGTTGTCATTTCTTGTCGACTGATAACATGGCCTGCGGTCATTGTCAATAATCAATGATGTTATTTCTTGTTCAGGCCATGGAGATTTGTACTGACATTGGAATGTGGAACCCTCTTTTTTCAAGCAAGTATATTCAAAATATTTTGTATGTCATTGTACAACATTAAGTAACTCCTCATAATCTAAAAAAGGGTCAACTGACAAAATCTGGTTTGTATCAGTCAGGCATGGATCAAATATGGAAGTAGTATAGAGTCTATTGGCTCAATCAAGTTGGCTGCGAGGATTCCATGCAGAAAAATATCTATGAAAGAAGGATTTTTTTGTTTGTACATCATTTTAATTAGTCCAGACTATTTTGTCCATGTCAAGTGCATTAGGTAGCCAAAAAATCCCATGAATGTGTGATGAGTCGCTATGACACCATTCAAATCTGTACCAATGGTCTTTTAATTTTAATTTTTTTCCATAACCTCCTCGTGAAATAATTAAAATCTTACATGCAAGTATAATGTTGTTATATGAGGATTGTGAACAACATTTTCTATTAATTGTTTCCTTGTTGATTAGAGAACTGCAGAGGAGTTGGGTGAGAACATTTTATGTAGATCTAGCCATTTTGTATCAGTTGAACTCAAAGTGAAAAACAATGTAGGTGTTCCCAATTGGTATATCATTGTAGTGAGGTCTCTACGAGATCTAGTCCAATATGCTTGAGTACCACGCATTGAAGCTATGAACCACATCAAATGCTTGGGTAATTGATCAGAAGGTGTATCTTGTAATTTTTGGCGCAAATCTTGCAAAGTAGTTGGGAAATATTCTTCTAAATTGGTCCTTATGAAGACAATAGTTGACTGCTATGAACGATGTCTCATTATTAGATTATAAAGATAATACGGAAATCTAACATGTTGTCCAAATATTTGGTCATTATATCTAATTAAGTGCAAAGAATATTCATGTAAATGAACATATTTTGTTCTTGGTTGGAGTGGCAATGCAGTTCCATTTGGGAATAATGTTGGGAAAGCCATGTAGAAAACAACCCTTCAGTGGTGTATTCATTAATGGGTGATCAAGTTATATCAGGCCAAGCTATTACATTGTTGTCATCTATTTCTAGCTACAATATTTTCTTAATAATATCTATTTCACACGGTGAACATGGGAGATTTGGAATAAATGATGATGTGCTCTGTAATTGAGCTTTATCATTACCATGCGTTGTGTCTTGAGTTGTTGGCATAGATGGTGGATCAACATGATCTTCAAATCCATTTAATAAACTTGATATATCAGTAGCTATTTTTGGTAATAGTTTAGCTGCAGTAAAATCAATCACATCATTGTAGTATTGGTCATGTTGGATTTTTTAATTTAATGCATCCATAACATGGAATCTATTTACATAACAATAATAATTTTTCCCTTCCAAATTTGTTCTCCGAACAATAAGTATTTCCAACTATTGCAATCTACGCGGTAAAGTAGTTGCTATTTCTATAATGTCTTGTGTGGCATGTATACTTGTATTGGACACGTCTTGCATGGCTAACCTACAAAACAAGAGAAACCCTTGCTATAAGAATATCCTCTACTTGGGAAAGTCTTTTTAAAACAAAAGATTGTTCACCGGGATCCATATTGTTTGCAATTGAGAAGCAGTGAATGCCCTTTTCACCATAGCATCTCGAGAAAATAACATTTGGTTGATTTAATCTTACTATCATACCAATATACTTTTCTTTGCAAACACAACATGTTTGTGGCTACGATAAGCTATCAATCCTTCTTCGGAAAGCAACCAATGTATGTAAAAAGTCATTAGACTTGAAAGGGTTTGACATTATTCCAGCTGCAATAATGGGAGGTGCCTTTGATTGTTGGATTAGAGGTAGAGGATGGACATTACTTTCATTGTGGTGCATAATTTCAAAAGGAAACACATTTTTATAGCATTGTGTTGTAGATTAAGAACAAATTTCATTTGAGGCCCTAATGTTTTCTCATTTGTGACTGGTTCAAAGTGTGATGTGGCAAAATCTGCAAATGGTTGTGTTTTTTTGCAGGCTATTTTCTGGCTTTGTCCCTTGAAGTGTCATTTATTAGAGATTTCTTCTTTATGTTGTGCATAGTAAACCCTATTCTTTTCTTTCTTTCTAGATTTTTTCAGATCGGATTGTTCTACAATAGGATCAATGCATATCTGACAAATATTATATGGGGAAGGTGTATTAGAATGACAATTCATGAGGAGAAAAGTTATGCAAGTAGTAATATCAATGATTGCTAAACATTTGAACATAAAAAATAATCTTCAATCGGTAGAACCCCAATTCCCTTCCAATGGTTCTCCACCCTCCTCTGTCGATTGAAGATGAAGGAAATATAGTTGTATGCTTGACACCCCAATAAGATACACACCTCATCCTAGAACATATATATTGAGGGGGTATATATATATTTGCACACACACACACACACACACACACACACACACACAGAGCTGTAAAATGATGATGAGGCTAACTGTAAGCATTCATTTTTGACAATAACTGCTGAAAATGTGAATGCAATTAACATTCTTCAATCAATAGAACCCCAATTCCCTACCAATGGTTTTCCACACTCCTCCATTGATTGAAGATGAAGGAAATATAGTTCTATAGATGGCACCTCAACAAGATACAAACCTCGACCAAGTGCATATCTTTGACGTGGTATACACACACACACATATATAATGTATTTATATATATGTACATATATATACATTTGAGGTTTCAAATTATCAAGGAAAGGTGTTGATGTATATGCACACACATAAATACATACATGCATAGATTGAATAGGTAGATGTGTATACACGTACATACGCTAATACACATAGGCATATGTATAGACACATATACATAAATACATGCATATAAATATATATACGTATAAACATACATATATGTATGCACAACCTCAACACTCTTTCAATCATTCTCCATGAAATTTCAAATAATGTATATGAATAAAGGCACATTATAATTTTAGAAAACAATGCACATATAAGTATAATAATGAATTCAACTAACTAATGTATCTAGAGACAATGAATAGTGAATTCTAGAAAACTCTCTCTCTCTCTCTCTCTATCTGTCTGTCTGTCTCTCTCTATATATATGCACACACATATATATGCACATATATACGTACATACATAGTTTGTATAGGTATATATGTATAGACAGACATATGCTAATACAAACATGCATATGTATAGACACATATACATACATACCTACATATAAATATATATACGTATATATGCACATATAAATATGTATGTACAACCTCAACACTCTTGTAATCGTTATCCATGAAATTTTAAATAATGCATATGAATAAACACACATTATAAATTCAGGAAACAATACACATATAAGTATAATAATGAATTCAACTAACTATGTATCTGAAGACAATGAACAATTAATTTATAAAAAATCAGTATATGTATATCCATGAAAACAATTTTATAGCAGGTGGGAATTTTAAAGTTCAAATGATTTTCTTGAAACAAGTGGAATTTTTTGAAAAAAAGAAATATTCCAACAAAGAGCAAATTAGTGTGCTAAGCATGGTGCAATTTTTGTTGAAAATTAAATAGGAACAAAATCAGAACATATAACCCAAAAAGATAGTTAAACATTAAAGAGGACCCATGTTGACCCTCTTTTGTGTTTGTCCTTGATGACACAAAGGACTCATTGTAAAGGGTTCTTTGTATTGACATTGTGATGTTTATGACTTGTCATGATTCATAGTGAAATCATTTTGGTTCATCCTCATATGTGTTTTTCATATGGTTACTGATGATTTGAGTCATGTGCAGAGTTAGCTTGATAAATTGGTCACAGGTACAGGTTCACATCTTCACATAATTATATGGCAAATGGGTCAGGTATATGACATTTTATTATGCTACTTTAGTTGGTTTTTGTGACAGTTGTTTATAATCTGTTGATAGCACTCACAATGGCTTTGGTGATCTTATTTGATATTATATTATACATTGGACCTCATGATTGGATACTTGGTACTCATTTTGATATTGAGTTTATTATATAGTGATCCATATATGTCAATTCATTTAGACATTGTGTACAATATTTTTTAGTATCACAATGGTGATTTGGTATTGATCCATACATTGGCATTGACACATGGTAATTCACATCTTATATGGCATACTTTGGTTTATATTTACTTATCACACCATGGTGCATGGGCAATAACATTATCACTTTAAAAAAAAATGAGCACTATAAACAAGTGCTTGTCGGTTTCTAAAGTTTGATGTTTAAAGTGATAACAACAACACTAGTCGACACACTTAAGTGAATACTCACTTAACATCTTAAGCATGACATATTGACCAAGTGTTGACATGACACGCTTGGCCTGACCAATATGATTATGCTTTGATGGGTCACTTTGTTGACTTGGCATACTATGATGACATGGCAATGATTTTGCTTGGAGTTATGTGTTTGATTCACGGATTTAAAAAGTCATTTCACTTGCATTTGGGGCTCGAGTTATTTTGACTAGGGAAAAACACATTATATTTTCTCACTTTGAAACCCTACATACAGTCCACTGCCATACTTGAGCTAGAGTTGGTTACATGGCACTTTGTGTTCAGTTTCTTCTTATGGGTTTCAAATATGATGATTTTTGGACAATGCAGATTTCATTGGTGGGTTTCATGGCTGATTTTGTTGGGATCTTTTGTAGATTTCAAGACATTTTAACCTATATGTTTTACCTTCAAATTTTCATAGGTATTATTATTTCATTTTCATGACAACACATTTGAAGTTGGTTAGTATAAGAGTGAAAGGACTTATTTAGTTTAGTTTCTCTCTTTGAAAAAAAGAGGGGGGGGGGGGAGGGTTCTTCTTTTTATTTTTTGGTTCAAAATCAACTTCTAGAAAGGAAGAGATAGAAAATGAAAATTGAAGTTTTTCATTGGTGGTTTTTACTTTCACTTTTGGGGAAAAGGAAAGAAGTTTTGTGTTGTTCAAATATAGGGAAGATTATCTTACATTTTGATTTTATTTTTCAGTAAAATGACATATGCTTAAAATTATTTTTTTGTAAAAGTAAAACTTGTTTTACTTTTCTGCAACAATGTTCTTTTACAAACCCTAACTAGGGTTAAGATACCCTAACTTGAGGGTATACTTTGGAGACACAGAGACATTTCATTTGATATAAAAAGACACATCATTGAGAATGTGGGTGGTTGGATATTTTTTCAGAGAATTCTTCAAAGCATTATTTTGTTGATACTTGAGATTCATTGGTTACTCTAATTTTCATAACAGAGTTTTTATGAGATTTTGTTTGTGATTCTCTGATATTGTTACAGAGATATATGAGAGATATTCATGTACTGTATTAATAGTACCTTGTAATTGGAATCATTGAACATCATTATGCAAAACTTATACAGTCACTGGTAATTTTTTAATTGCACATACATAGTGCAATTATAAGGTTATGAATGTTTGTAATCATAGACATATACTTTGCATGAGGAATAGGGGTTGGTGTTCCTTGAAGTTGGTACGTCAAAATTATTATGTACAGAGTTGGTGCTCTTTGAGATAATAGAAAGAAACTTTTACCGAGTGGTTTTTCTACCCCAAGAGGGTTTTCCACTCATGAAATTCATGGTGTTATGTATCTATTTTGTCTCTTAATGTGTTCCATTAGTTGATGCTCTGATATTTGAAGTCATTTGTTATTTTATGTTATACACTATTTTCCTTGAGTTATTATTTTGTTTACAAGTTGTTATCTCTACAATACACAATTTAAACTTGTTGAAAAGATAAAGGCATTCCTATTTAAAAACATCAAAATGATTATTCATCTTGATAATTGAATGATCATATTTACATGCTTTAATAATAGTTTGGTTGTTGAGTGGTTAAGTCACATTGGTTCAAATTCATTGTCACTCATCAGTCTCAAATTGTTAAACAAGGTTGTCAAACATTAAAAAATATTTTAAAGTGTTTGTTGACTCAAAATTCATTCACTCTGATTCACCCCCCACTCTTAGAGTGATTTCACTTCCAATAACCCATTCATTTAGAAACAAAATTGCAGATCGAACAGACCAGGGAAATTATGTAGTTATATGTCTTAAAACGTTTTTGAAAATAATCTAGATAATCACATGCACTGTTAAAATACAATAATGTATTTGGAAAGATAATATAGTTTATTTGATTGACAACACATCAGGGAAAATTGTATAAAATAAAATTTGAAACAACATGAGGGAAAGATGTATATGGATATATATATATATATATATATATATATATATATATATATATATATATATATATATATATATATGCAAATCTATATTTTTTTTAAAAAGACATAGATCAAACAGGTATAGTGCAAAATACAATAGTGATATTTAGCTATTTTGAGAGACAAACAACAAGACACCAAAAATAGAGTTAAGTATATATATGTGTGCAAATGTCAGTTTGTTTAGGGAAACAATTTATTTTATTTTATTTTTGTACTTACCTAGGTTTGCATTTGCGTAAATACATGTCTTTGAAAAATATTGTGTATAATTGTAGACACCTAAAACTTGCACAACTAATTAAATGAATCTATATTTGTTTAATAACCCTAATCTGCCTATTGACTAAACTAAGGTTTAATCAATGTCCCTTTTCTTCTAATCAACCATTAATCAAATTAAAGATTTAATTAATTCCCCATTTCTTCTATCTAAGCCATTTTAATTAAATTCAATATTTAATTAAATATTCTCTTTTAGCCATTTTAATTAAATTCAATATTTAATTAAATATCCCCTTCTAGCCATTTTAATTAAATTCAACAATTAATTAAATATCCCCTTCTAGCCATTTTAATCAAGTTCAACATTTAATTAAATACCCCTTCTAGCCATTTTAATTAAATCCAACAGTTAATATAATATCCCCTTCTAGCCATTTTAATCAAATTCAAGATTTAATTTAAATCCCCTTTCCATTTTAACTAAATTCAACATTTAATTAAAATCACCTTTCCCATTTAATTAAATTTATATTTAAGTAAAAATCCCTATTTCCCTCACCCCACTTGCATTTTACAACATATGCAAGTTGCATCTCCTTTTGGCTAAAATAAATCTTTTATTTTATCTAAAAAATCCTATTTTCCTCCACCCACTTGCATTTTCCTACAAATGCAAGTTGCGCCACAATTTTAAATAAATAAATTATTTATTTGAAATCCTATTTATCCCCACCCACTTGAAATCTTTAATGGTTTCCTTCTAGAGTCTTCTCAAACCTTTAATGGTTTTCCTTAAAGTCTTCTTAAGCCTTTAATGGTTTCCCTCAAAGTCTTCAAGCATTTAATGCTTTATCCCCCTTTTTCTCATTTAAATAAATTAAAATTTATTTAAATAAAATCCAAAATTCACATTCACATTTAAATAAATTAATATTTATTTAAATATCTATACAAATGCAAGTTGCATTCATTTTAGTTGAAATAAATCTTTTTATTTTAATTAAAAATTCCTATTTCTCCCACTTGCATTCTCCTACATTTTTCAATAACTTCCTAAGCATTCTTCTAGAACCTCTCAAAACCCTCTTAATTAGTCTAATTCTTCTATCATGGTCACATCCCTAAATTTTAGGGAAGTCGCTTCTAATTTTGGAAGAAAGTCTTGTAAATGCATTTAAAGTTTTATCTTTTCAACAAGCTAACTTTGTTGAGTTCCCCAAATTTGTAGGACTCTCACAAAAGTCTTTAAGGTTATCCAACTTCCAACAAGATAACCTCCAAGGTCTCCAAGGAGCTTTTAATGATCTTACAAAACTTCACATTTTCAACACATTGAGCTTTGCACAAGATTTTGTCCATTGAACAATATCTTTATTCATTGGATAAAAGTTTCATTCCATGAATTTGCCCATATGGGATTAACCCTTAAGTATTTTAAAGAATTTAATGCCTCCCCCCTCTCCTCTCAAGCAATCTCATGGCGACACTTGTCAAAATGGGATTGGGTTGAAAATCTCACATGGATTGATAACTTTCAATCTTGACCCTCCTTAAGCCAATTCAATCTTGGCCATCCAATTCTCCAATTCTTCTATAAATAGAGCCCATTTCTCCTTCAATTCACATCTTAATCTTATGCATCTAAATTATAGTCATTATGCAGGTTAAGGAGTTCATCTTGTTATCTTCAAGCATTCAAGTCATCTTCAAGCATCCAAGCCATTTAGCACTAGCATTAGCATTTTAGCTTCATTTTAACATATCATCTAGTTAATTGCATATCATCTCATAGTATTTTATACTCATCTAGTTTAATTAACTCATCTATCATCATCTAATCTTCAATCTGGAAAACATTTTAACATCTTAATCATCTAGTCTTCCATCTTGCATCCTATCTTCATCCATCATCCTATCTTAGATAAGATCTTAGTTGCACCCATTTTGATTTTAACACATCACTAAAATCTCATTCTCTATTTGTCATCTAAGAGATCAAGTGCTCTTCCAAGTGAGGGCCACCTTGAATCTTGAAGATCTTTAGAGATAGAGGACAATGAGGCAATTTTAGGAGTTTTAAATCCACTAACTTGTTAATGATTTCTAACTCTAATGCAATGCTTCATTGATGTGTTTGAAGTGTTTTTCTTCTTGCAAGTTGAAGACCACATTTTTGGCATACATAAACATATATATAATTCTATACATGTATATTTGCAATGCTATTAATATTAATTTCAAATTCTTGTTGGAATAAGATAATTAATATTAAAGTGGACCAATCCAATTTGAAGCGAAATTACAAATTAAATAGACTTAAAAAAAGTACACAGATAAACATGTGCAACAACATTTTTGAAACCAATACAAATAATTGTACACAAACTTTAAAATACAATATTGTGTTTGGAAAGCCAATAGAGTTCATTACACTAAGAACAAAAGAGAAGATATGGTATAAATTAAAATTTCAAAGAGTAGGAGTGGAAGATTTCCATCTACATATGAATGTGCAATGTGCAAATAGTTTTTGTTTTTGAAAAGAATGTGAATTAATATAGGTACATTCTGAAATAAAATAATAAAATTCAAAATTATAAAATCTTATCTTCGTCTAAACCTCAGGAAAAGGAGAATTTATATGTGCACATATACACATCATTTTTTACAGTTAGACCTATATGCATGTACCTTCCTATGTCTGCATATGCATAAATGTACACATTAGAAAAGATTGTGTATATATGCACATATAAATCCATGTTTATCTACAATGCTATTAATATTGTCTTGAAATGCTTGCTAAAATAGAATATTGCAATAATAAAAGGAGTGATGAAATTAGCCATTTAACAAGAGCAAGTATTGTAAGAGCTATTCACAATCAGGCAAAATAATAAGTAGCAATAGTTCATATTGGATATCATTGGCATATGATGAATCGGTATGTTGATATGACGATAATGTATGTTTTCATTGATGTCAACAAGTGTAAGTGAACCGATATGCAGATTGAAGAAGTTGGTGAACCGATATGAAGAGGCATGAGGAGATTCAGTGAACCGGTGTCGGGGTTTCACTAAGTGTGATTACTAGTTGGTAGTCTTAGCTCTATGTTTATTGGTTTGGCGATCCAGATTGTGTGATGAACTGATAATACTATGTGATGAGTTAGCTAAGAGATGTGATCGAGGTGCCATGTCAACTTTGTGCATGTGAAGGATTGAGGCATAAGAAGATCGACCACATTTGAAGTCTACCTTGAGAATGATCATTCTTCTTAAGTAGTATGAGAAGAGAGCGTGATGGGTTACTGATTCCCATGTGCGGTGATGAATGAATGATGCAGACTATCTTGTGATCTGTTTGAAATTGTAATGCTCTATGCAATATGTTTGGACGGTCAAGATTGGACCGCTTGCATTGTAAACCTAAGATACTTAGGGTTTAGGGTTTATTTACCAACCTTTCTGTTGTCTATAAGGTCGATGATGTTTGTTATTGAAAAGTTGTTGGAAAATGTTGTGTGTATGTATCTGAGTGAAGAGATACTTGATACTTGCAGACGAATAAGAGGTAAACTACAGAGTGTGATTGCAGAGTAGAGGCTATGAAAAGGATCTGCCCTGGCATGTAGTGTTGTTATCAGATCATAGTTTTTCCAGTTGTCTTCTAATCATTTCAATAGATGGAAAATCCCTTTACCAGGTAACTTTAATAGGCTTATTGTAAAACCTGTAACCAGGTGACTCAAGATCATTGAGTTCTTTAAATCCTCTAGCGACTCTAGCGAGGTAACCTTTAACAGGGTTTCAACCTTTAATAGAGTATATAGCCATCCCTTAACCAGGCGATCCCTAATAGGATCGGTTCCTAGCAGAACCTTATTGTAAAGTCTTTAACCAGACTAGGCTCCTAATAGGGTGAGCTTCGAAAGAGTTCAAAACAAGCTTGTGGGTATTCATCCCCACTGTGGTTTTTCCGATTTGGGTTTCCACATGAAAAATATGTGTGTTATGTGTTATGCATTTTTCATGTGATATTTATGAAGTATTTGGTTGAGGGATTATGCATGCAAGGTTAATAGGTTATGGTATTTTTAGTATACCACATGCATATGTTTATGGGTGAAGTTGATGTTGCATAATTGATCGTATTTGAAGTATTCAGACCTATCAGTTTATGGTGTCTGGTGTCTTACTGTGTTTAACCGGTATTGCCATGGTTAAGTTCAATAATGGTGATAACCAATTGGTTTTGCTTTAGAAAGATAAGTTGTTAAGAGAGTTTTTTTTGTATTGATTCACCCCCCCCCTCTCAATACTGGTTGGGGTATCTGTTGTTCATCATTATTCATCAATTGGTATCAGAGCGCCTCCAGATCCTTGGTGATATAAGCTTAACCGCATGAGGTAAAAGAACCTACTGTAATGATGAAGAGGGAAGGTCCTAAGATCAATAGAGATAACTTTAAGATATGGAAGGACAGAATGGAGATTTACATGAAGAGTATGGGTGCTCAACATTGGAGCTATGTTGAGAATGCATTTGTTACTCCCACTGACACTTTGACTGATGATCAAAAGAGAGAAATCCAGGAAAATGGGCAAGTCATGGAAACCCTTATCAGTAGCTTGTTAGATATTGAATTTATTGATGTTCAAGACAAGGACACACCTAAGGATGTATGGGATGCACTGGAAAACATCTATGGTGGTGATTAGAATGTAAATCAAGCTAAGGAAGAAAGCCTTAGAGGTAAATTTGAGGATATGGGGATGGTTGAAGGTGAAACCATTCAACAGTATGGTATTAGGATTAAGACTGTGGTTGGTGATATCAAAAGCATTGGTGGAACTATTGATGATACCATTGTTGATAGTAAAGTCCTTAGATCATTATTACCAATCTATGCAATCAGAGTTGCTGCTATCCAGGAACTAAGGTCTATTGATAAGATCAAGGTATCCATAGATTCTATTATTGCAAAATTAATTGCGTATGAGTTGAATAGCTATGATGGTAGTGTTTAGAAGATTGAGTTAGCCTTTAAAGCATCTACTGTACCATCCAGAAAAGGAAAAGAAACTAGTACCAGTTATGAATCCAAACAATGTAGAGATATGGATGATGAAGAGATTCTGATGGAGTTTGAAGCTCTTCTTGCTAAAAGACTTCCGAAGGGAACCAGAAAATATAGAGGTAAACTTACTTTGAAATGTTTTTCCTGCAACAAGATAGGACATATAGCTGTTAATTGTCCTAACAATAACAATAAGGATAAACCGGAGAGGTTCATAAAATATAAAAGTGGAAATAGAAGAAATTGTCTAGTTACTATGGATGAAGGTGTCACTGATGAAGAATCAGAGGATGAAGAAAATGAAGACATGGTGTTTGTAGTAGTAAAGGAAGAAGTGTCGGACAAGAAAGCTCTTGTCTCTTGCATTGATAATTCCAATGAGTGGATAATTGATAGTGGTTGTTCTCATCATATGATTGTTGACCGGAGAAAGTTTCTATCTTTGGAAGAATATGATGGTGGTGTTGTCAGATTTGGCAACGATGCACCATGCTTGGTAAAAGGTAAAGGATCCATCTCACTAAATGGTAAAAGCAGTGCAGATGATGTCTATTGGGTAGAAGGTCTTAAGCATAACTTGTTGAGTGTTTCTCAACTGAATGACAAAGGATTAGTTCTAGAATTCAAAGGTGGAATTTGCAATATAATTGGGAAGAGTGGTGAAGTTATTGCAACTGGTAAGCAAACCAGAGGTAACTTATTTCAGTTGAATGCCAAGATAAGTTGGTGTCTAATGGCTAAATTTGATGATAGTTGGATATGGCACAGGAGACTCTATCATATGAGCTTTGACAACATTGTTAAAGTCAGTAAGATCAAGGTGGTAAGAGGATTATCATTGCTAGACAAACCTGAGAATTCTTTGTGTAGAGAATGTCAACTTGGGAAGATGTCCTCCTCAAATTTTAAAGATAAGTCTTTTTCAGTAGAAAATTTACTTGATCTTGTGCATACTAATTTGTGTGGTCCTATGAAAATTAGAAGTATTCAAGGAGAGGTATTTTATGATTCTTACTGATGACTGCTCAAGAATGATGTGGGTCACATTCTTGAAAGACAAGTCTGAAGCATTTGGAAAGTTCAAAGCTTTCAGAGAATTAGTAGAGAAAGAAAGTGGTAAAAGATAAAACACTTGAGAACTGATCAAGGAGGAGAATTCACTTCTGATGAATTCAATAAGTACTATGAAGGTAACAGTATCAAGAGATAGTTGTCTACCCCAAGGACACCACAAGAAAATGGCATAGCAGAAAGAAATAGCAGGACTGTAGTTGAAGTGGCAAGAACAATGCTGATCCAAGGAAAGGTTGCTCACACTTTTTGGAGAGAAGCGGTGAGCACTGCAGTCTATACTATGAACCAGGTACTCATCAAGAAAGGCAAAAATAAAACACCTTATGAGTATTGGATTGTGAAAACTCCCACTATGAGTTATTTTAAAATGTTTGGTAGTAAGTGCTATATCAAGAGAGGTGAGCATTTGAGCAAATTTGATGCAAAATGTGATGAAGGAATATTTTTGGGATATTCCACTAAGAGAAAATCTCTCAAGTGCTACAACAATAGAACACAAAATATTGTTGAAAGTATCAATGTCAGGGTTGATGAATCCCTTGAGGAACCTGAGGTAACATGCAACGAAGAAGTAGAAGATGAACTGGGTATAGCCTTCTGGGAACCGGTTAAGAAAGAAACTTGTAAAGATCTTAGTGTTCCTGTACCAGTAGAAGCTGCAGTAGGAGAAGAAGAAGAGGTTAGTGAAGAAGAAGAAGAAAAGCTAGCAGATCAAGCTAGAATCATTCCTAGATATGTAAAGCTGCACCATGATCCAAAGAAAATCATAAGAGATAAAGATGCAGGGATACTCACTAGAAGAAAAGTGAAAGAAAATTCTTGCATGATTTCTGAATTTGAACCCAAGACTCCAAGAGAAGCTCTTACAGATGAAGACCAGATTAAAGCAATAGAAGAGGAGCTAGACCAGATAGAAAAGAATGCAACATGGTCTTTGGTGCCCAGACTAGAACATAAAAATGTCATAGGTACCAAATGGGTCTTCAGGAATAAGCTAAATTAAGAAGGCACAATTTTCAGGAACAAGGCTAGGCTTATATGTAAGGGATATGCTCAGGATGAAGGAGAAGCCTATGGAGAAACTTTTGCTCTTGTGGCTAGATTAGAAGGTGTTCGAATGCTACTTACATTTGCAGCAATTAAGGGATTTAATGTCTATCAGATGGATGTGAAGTCTACTTTTCTAAATGGAATCCTAGAAGAAGAAGTGTACATAGAGCAACCAAAGGGTTTACCTTATCAGAAGATAGTGACATGGTATGTATATTACACAAAGCCCTGTATGGACTAAAACAAGCACCTAGGGCATGGTATGAAAGACTACACTCTCATCTTGTGAAGATTGGATTTGAGAGAACAAGTGAAGATAGCAACATCTACTTGAAATCAGAAGGTGATCGAATTCTGATTTGTGAAGTGTTTGTGGATGACATAATCTTTGGAGGAGATGATAGAATGAGTCATGCATTTGCAGATGAAATGAAGAAAGAGTTTGAGATGTCTTTGATAGGAGAAATAAAATTCTTCACTGGTTTACAGATTTAGAAAATGAAAAAGGGTATCTTTATTACCCAGTCCAAGTATGTCAAAGAGGTATTGAAGATCTTTGGCATGGAGGAAAGCAAACCAGTTGGTACATCGATGGTAACTAGCTATAAACTGACTAAAGAAGATGATTCGGCACTGGTGAATGAAAACGAGTATCGGTCAATGATCGGTAAACTGCACTATGTGGTGCACATCATACCAAATATTGCTCATGTAGTGGGCATAGTAGCTCCTTTTTTAGAAATGTCTAAGAGAATCCCACTTGGTAGTTGTGAAGAGGATTTGTAGATATCTGAAAGGAACAATTGATTATGGATTGTGGTATCCATATAATGGTTACCATAATCTCAAAGTATATACCAATGCCAATTGGGCAGGTAATGTGGACGACCGGAAGAGTACAATCGGTGGAGCATTCTTTCTCGGTGGAAGGTTAGTATCATGCACAAGTAAGAAGCAGAGTTGTACTTCTCAATCTATAGCTGAAGTAGAATATGTGGCAGCATTTATGAACTGCACTCAAGCAATTTGGATGAAGCATGTATTGGAAGGTTTTAAGGTACCTGTATCTGAACTAGTGAACATATTTTGTGATAACACAAGTGCAATAAACATTTCCAAGAATCCGGTATTGCATGCTAGAACTAAGAACATTGAGCTTAAATATCATTTCTTGAGAGAGAAATTTCAGAATAAGGAGGTTGTATTACATGTTTCCAGTAAGGAGCAACTAGTAGATATATTCACTAAGCCCTTACTGAAGACTACATTTACCTAATTGAGAGGTGAACTAGGGGTTTCTGCCCCTTCATGAAGTCAACTAAGGTTGTGTGCTCCGCATCAGTCAAGTACTAAAGTGACAAATCTTTCAAGATTGATGTGTTGAAGGATGCTACTCCTTAGGGGGAGCAACATAGTAGATTTTGGAAGCTTATGCCTCCACTTTGGCATTATTGTCAAAGGGGGAGAAGATATATGATAGATGTATGGGGAGAAGATATCTGATAATGCAGATACACTGGTCTATGAGATTTTCAGTTGCAATGCTACATTGATTATTGCCATCAATGCCAAAGGGGGAGATTGTTGGATATCATTGGCATATGATGAATTGGTATGTTGATATGATGATAATGCATGTTGTCATTGATGTCAATAAGTGTAAGTGAACTGGTATATAGATTGAAGAAGTTGGTGAACTGGTATGAAGAGGCATGAGGAGATTCAGTGAACAAGTGTCAGGGTTTCACTAAGTGTGATTACCGGTTGGTAGTCTCAGTTCTATGGTTATCGGTTTGGTGATCCATCTTGTGTGATGAACCGATGATACTCTATGATGAGTTAGCTAAGAGATGTGATCGAGGTGCCACGTCAGCTTTGTGTGCGTGAAGGATTGAGGCATAAGAAGATCGACTATGTTTGAAGTCTACCTTAGGAATGATCATTCTTCTTAAGTAGTATGAGAAGAGAGCGTGATGGGTTACTGATTCCCATGTGTAGTGATGAATGAACGATGCAAATTGTCTTGTGATCTATTTGAAATTGTAATTCTCTATGCAATATATTTGGACAGTCAGGATTGGACCGCCTGCATTGTAAACCTAAGATACTTAGGGTTTAGGGTTTATGTTACCGACCTATCTGTTGTCTATAAGGTCGATGATGTTTGTAATTGAAAAGTTGTTGGAAAATGTTGTGTGTATGTATCCGAGTGAAGAGATAGATGATACTTGCAAGACCAGTAAGAGGTAAACTGCAGAGTGTGATTGCAGAGTAGAGGATATGAAAAGGATTTGCCCTGGCATCTAGTGTTGTTATCATATCATATTTTTTCCAATTGTCTTCTAATCATTTCAACAAATGGAAAATCCCTTTACCGGGTAGCTTTAACAGGCTTATTGTAAAACCTGTAACCAGGTGACTCAAGATCATTGAGTTCTTTAAATCCTCTAGTGAGGTAACATTTAATAGGGTTTCAACCTTAAATAGGTTATATAGCCATCCCTTAACTGGGTAATCTCTAATAGGATCGGTTCCTAGTAGAACCTTATTGTAAAGTCTTTAACTGGACTAGGCTCCTAACATGGCGAGCTTCAAAAGAGTTCAAAATAAGCTTGTGGGTATTCATCCCCATTGTGGTTTTTCCCATTTGGGTTTCCACGTGAAAAATCTATGTGTTATGTGTTATGCATTTTTCATGTGATGTTTATGAAGTATTTGGTTGAAGGATTATGCATGCAGGGTTAATAGGTTATGGTATTTTTAGTATACCACATGCATATGTTTATGGGTGAAGTTGATGTTGCATAATTGATCGTATTTGAAGTATTTAGACCTATCAGTTTATGGTGTCTGGTGTCTTACTGTGTTTAACTGGTATTGCCATGGTTAAGTTCAGTAATGGTGATAACCAGTTGGTTTTGCTTTAGCAAGATAAGTTGTTAAGAGAGTTTTTATTTGTACTGATTCACCCCCCCCCTCTCAGTACCGATTGGGGTATCTGTTGTTCATCATTATTCATTAGTTCAGAGCAAGGCCTCAATAAATGTAAAGCAACATGGTATTGACATGTCCTAATACTTAACAGTATACTATTAGAAAGAACCAAAACAGAGCTTCTACAAACTAAAGCTTGTGTAATTGTTATAAAAAACATAGAGAGGAGCTCCACAAAATGGATGGCACCAAATTAAAATCTCTTTTTTTTTTGTAGCAGCATGAAATTATGTATTTGCACCCATGCGACCAATCTCTGCAAGTAAATTGTTGCACTCTGCTTCATAATCAACCTTTGTCATTTTGTTAATTGTTACTTTCAATCTACGTTCATAATTGTATATTTCAGTTGACACCAACAATGTAAAGGTGTAGTTGATGAACTTAGCTTTAACAAGCATAGAGTGAGGTGTTTCTTTTATTGTCAAATCATATTGTAGCATGTACAGTTCTTTGGCAGATGTACCCAATAACTGTGTACCAACCTCATCAAATGCATTAGCCCAAAGCCTGCCTATTGCATCTTGTAGTTTCATCTGCAAAAGGTATTTATAATTGCATTTGGGGACTTGTGTTTGACACTTGGGCACATCCATGAATTATCATATAATTTTGTACATTTCTTTTTACATTCTTTACCATTGAATTGTAATGAAAAAGTTGTATAGTAAAAAGGATCATCCTTTATGAATCAGAGTACAACTGTAATAATGGCTTCAATGATTTCTGGTGCAACACTCAGGCATTCAAGAATGGATGCAATCATCATTCTATTGTATTGGTTGTTAATATGAGAGCCACCCGTGGACTATGGATGAAGGTATGTTGGTATTTCTCCTCTCAATCTAAGAGGCTCAACTTCAGGAATGCAAGGGTTAATATCTAGGGTTGTTGCAGATGTGATATTAATAACCTTTCCATTGAAATACCCCACTCAAGAATTGTGGATAGCAAGGATGACAAAGGTCTCATATTTGTGTATATTCTTCAAGTCGTCACCTAATTGTTTTGATGTTGTTCCCCATAGGTTTACATCAATTGTGAAAGTTGACATATCATTTATTTGACTATTCTCTTTTTTACGTCAATCCCATCTTTTCTACAAATAACTGTAATGTCCTCAATGTTGACTACAACACCAATAACATCAACCATAGTATTGTTGTTGCAATTTATAACTTCGTTGATAGGGGTGAAAAGAGATTTTTTCTCTAATTCAACAACATCAAAAGCAAAATGCTTCAAAATTGAAGTTTCAGTCAAAAACATCTCAAGATGGTTGTTCAACTTATTATATATTGTGTTTTCTTCTTTTACAAAACTTTTGGAAATAACATACTATGCTCATTTTTCAACTCGGTGATAATGCAATTCTGCTATTTCATCAAAGCAATTGACTCTAACTTCACACCCCTCATCACCTATAATATCAAAACTGAAGACTTGCCCATTGCATTTTGATGAACTATATTGGTGCATTTTCCTCTTATTTGTTACTCATCCCTTTATCATCCATTTATTTTGGTAAGGGTTCAAGATCATAGGCATTGTTTTGTGAAAATGGAAAATCAGTTCCAAATTTAAGAGCACATTTAGAGGGAGGGGATGTTTCTCATCCCAACATTTGTTGTTCTTGTTCTTTAAAGAGATATCTAGGTTTTCCAAGCAACGCACAATTTGTGATATTCACTTCTAGACTGAATATAATTATAGTCATGTAAAAGGAACAAAGGGAATTGTTCAATTCTATAAATTGTGTTTTAAATCAGCACCAAAATAGTTAAAGACAAAGGAAGAGAACATATTACATATCTTACCTTGTGTTCCAAACATGTCTACACGCATAATTTTTTAACAAGACAACATATCCTATCTTCAGAGTCTCCATATGCAATAGATCAATATACTTGGGTAGTAAGATGGCCAATTGCATATATGTGCCATCAGACAAGACAATTTTCTATCTATCATTCTCATCTGGATATCCTGCTATTTTCTCATATGACAAAATTTGGAGCAATGTTGAAGGGACATCATCTCCAACATTCATAGATCGGATTGCATATGGTGTAAGCTCAAATTGTTGGTCAGGTCCCTACAAGGACAACACAACAAGATTGAATACATATGCCCATAAATTCTATTCCATATGGAAGAACCCAGGCAACTTTATGTATGTTTAAAATGCATTTGTTTTTGAAAAGAACGTGAATTAATATAGGTACATTCTGAAGTGAAACAATGAAATTCAAAATTATAAAATCTTTTCTTCGTCTAAACCTTGAGAGAAAGAGCATTTATATGTGCACATATACACATCATTTTTTATAGTTAGACCTATATGTATGTTCCTGCCTATGTCTGCATATGCATAAATGCACACATTAGAAAAGATTGTGTGTATATATGCACATATGAATCTATCTATGTTTATCTGCAATACTATTAATATTGTCTTGAAATGCTTGCTAAAATAGAAGATTGCAATAATAAAAGGAGTGATGAAATTGAGCAACTATTGTAAGAGCTATTCACAATCAGGCAAAACAATAAGTAGCAATAGTTCAAAACAAGGCCTCAATAAATGTAAAGCAATGTGGTATTGATATGTCCTGATACTTAACAATATATTGTTAGAAAGAACCAAAAAAGAGCTTCTACAAACTAAAGTTTGTGTAATCGTTACAAAAAACATAGAGAGGAGCTCCATAAAATGGATGACACCAAATTAAAATCTCTTTTTTTGCAGCATGAAATTATGTAGCTGCACCCATGCGAGCAATCTCTGCAAGTAAATTGTTGAACTCAGCTTCATAAACAACATTTATCATTTTATTAATTGTTACTTAATCTATGTTCATAATTGTATGTTTCAGTTGACACCAACAATGTAAAGGTGTAGTGAATGAACATATAGTTTTATCAAGCATAGAGTGGGGTATTTCTTTTGTTGTCAAATAATACTGTAGCATGTATAGTTCTTTGGTAGATGTACCCAATAATTGTGTACCAACCTCATCAAATACATTAGCCCAAAGTCTACCTATTGCATCTTGTAGTTTCATCTACAAAAGGTATTTATAATTTCTTTTGGGGACTTGTGTTTGACACCTGGGGCACATCCATGAATTATCAAATAATTTTGTACATTTATTTTTTACATTTTTACCATTAAATTGTAATGGACAAGTTTTATAGTAAAATAGATCATCCTTTATGAATCTGAGTACAACTATAATAGTGGTTTCAATTATTTTTGGTGCAACACTCATGCGTTCAAGAATGGATGCAATTGTCATTCTATTGTATTGGTTGTTAATATGAGAGCCACCTGTGGAGTGTGGATGAAGGTATGTTGGTATTTCTCC